>NC_058405.1:138394022-138486440 GCF_002201575.2 Neomonachus schauinslandi | reverse complement strand
GAGAGAGAGAGAGAGAGAGAGAGAGAGAGAGAGAGAGAGAGAGAGAGCGCTGCACAGACCTGCAGAGCGATCTTCAGCGCTGTTCACCACATGCGTGTGGGGAAGCTGCCAAGGCTGAGGAGAAAAACAGCGAAAAGGAACAAGTGGAACAATGCTCAGAGCTCACACAGGCTGGGGAACAGCCCAGGCTCCCACCAGCCAGAGCATGAGAGAAAACCCTTGAAATGTTTGAGGTTCCGGCTACAGTTCTCAGAAGATTATTGTCTCGGTAGCGGACCCATATCAACCCTAGACTAAAGGCTGCTCTGGACCCACCTAGCAAGGCTTAAAAGCAAGCCTCAAAAGGACCACATTATTTCCAAGTCACCTAACCGCATTCCAGAACAAAACTGAAAAATGTTTAAAGAAATGCAAAAACAAATGGATTAAATAAAAATCCAGCACACAACAGCATAAAATTCACAATGGCTGATATCCAGTCAAGAATTACCAGGCATGCCAAGAAGCAAGAAAACCTGGCCCATAATAATGAGAAAAAAATCAATCAATACAGACTCAGAAATGATACAGATCATAGAATTGATAGAGAAGGACATTAAGACATTTATTATGTTTTATATGTTCATAAGGGTAGAGAAAAGATCAAGCATGATAAACAGAGTCATGGAAGATATAAAAAAAACACCCAAATCAAACTCCTAGAAATGAAAACTACAATTTTTCAGAGGAAAATGACAGTAGATGGGATTCACAGCAGATTAAGCTCTGCAGAAGAAACTCTCAGTGTCATAGTGATAGAAAATTAGAATGTGGTCCCTCTCCTCTCTATATACTCCAAGTGTTAATTTCTACACAGTACATTTGGGCTCACTCAAGCATCATAATAATGTTGTTCCACAAAGTTTTGATCTCACTCCATCTCTGAAAGAAACATCCAAAATGGTAGGAGAATCAACTTAATTATACACACATATGTATTATATGTATACATATAGACGTTATATGCATATGTATATATGTGTATATGTATTTTTATATGTGCTTACATATGCATAAAAGATTTCTTGAAGGATACCCAAGAAATTGATAACTTTGGCTGCCTCTAGGGAAAGAAACTCAGTGTCTGAGGCAGGGGTGAAGGGAGATTGTACATTGTACCTTTTTACCCTTTATATCCATTGGACTGTGGGAATGTATTACTTACTCAAAACATAAATAAAATGTGGAATAAACCATAGCTGCTGGTCCCAAGGGGACTCAACAACAGAGTGAATGGAATCGGGAGGAAGTGGGGTCCCACAGCCACTTGGATGACTAGATGCCCAGGGCTGTGTCCCGGAGCAGGCAAGGATACAAGGCACTGTCTGCGGTGGGCCAGGTGGAGCTGGCGCAAGCTTGGGGGCCAGACAGTTGCCCCAAGGGATGGTAAGCAGCACATCCTAAGTTGGGGTATTAGATCAGTCTCGACCCTGACCTACACTTGAAGCAGCACATGAGTCATCAGCCCTACAGTGCTCAAGTAGATTCCGGCTTAAAGAACCATTAGGTAGAAGTTACAAGGATATAGATTTCTGTTCAATATACGGAACATTCTAAAATCAGAACCACCTGGGAGGTAGTGCGTTCACTGCCTCTGGACACGTGTAAACATTGAGGGTCCCACTGCAGGGTTGCCACAGAGGAGATTCAGCATCCCATGGCTGATGGCACCACATACACCACCTTTAGAGTCCCTTTGCATACATATGGAGAGTGACTAGAGGGGTGATATTTGTGCCCTCTCTCTTTTGCAACGTGAAGAGCAAGTCAGACAAGACTTGCAAACAAGTAGCATTTGCACAGAATTCATCAGGTGTCCCTCACTGATGAGAAGTTTTTAGGAATATCCGTATTTTCTAAATAGTAGGAGCAATTCTCTTACTGATGGCACAAGATGGGATATTTTGCTACCTTTGCCTAGACCTGCACCTGCCAGGGGAAAACGATAATCTAATATGGCAATTCCGTGTTTAATTAAAGAGACTATGAAACAAAGAGAAGGAATCCTGAGAAATATGTACTGCTCCCCCCACCCCGGAAAAGTTTTTTTTTTTTTTTGTATTCACCACAAAGGTAGCAAGAGAGACAACAAAGAGCTAGATAAGGGAAAGAAATCTCTGTTTGGGGCTAAGCCAAATAAACTTAAATGGTTTAAGGAATAAATTGGTGGAGTAATTCGAATCATGGGCAGGTGCTATGAATGTAATTTAGTAAATGCTCGGGAACCTGCCAAGGAAGAGAAAAATGTGTTGCTTTTGAGATCATTTCCCAGCAGCTTCATAAAAGAAAACTGATTACAGGAATTTAATAAGTAAAACAGAGCCAGAAATATAGTAATCAAATGAGTTTTTAATTACATTTCAGGCAGAAAAAAATTCCAATTTGTGCTCCTGGGATTAAAAAAAAAAAAAAAAACTTCTGGAGAAATGCTTTTGTAGCAGGAAAATAACATAAACACTAATTTCCATAGGAATTATAGTAGTCACTTTAATTAAAAGGCTTGATCAGAGTGAAGAGGACCAGTGCCAAACTATACTAAATAAAACCATGGCATTCGTCGCTACCCCACACTATTGTCCAAGTAAAAACACTGTGCATTGAGCAGAAAGCAGTAACCTGCATTTTTCTCATGAAAATAAAGGGGATTTTGATCACTACCTGAGTTATTATGTTGCTATGTTTTATTTTCGTATGGAATGGCTAATAAATCTGATTTAGAATTGAATGTTGGTTGGTGTGATAAAGACCGCTTTTAAGAGAGAGAATATACTCCATTTAAAAGATGTCCGTGTGAAGGGACCCCACTTCAGCCAGGTTGAAGGGCTCACAGCCCAGTAGGATCCCTCGTTACTTCTGGGCTTTTCAACAGCCACTTAACTAACACCCAGTTGCATTTAACTCATGTCCTGCAGTGAGAGCTATTTGAGGGGATAGATCAGATCTAACTGGTGATTTGCAGTCATGTTAGGGAAGGACACCCTCTACGTGAAGGGCTATTCTTTCCTCCTTTGGGAGGCTTTGCTATGAACCTCCCCCTAACCACACGTCCTGCTTGGAGAAGGCTGCTCCAGAGGTATGCTAACATTGCAGTGGCTTTGTTCCCCTTGGGATGAAGGGGACACACCTGCAAGGTGTCTACATGGAGCAGGGGGTGGGGGGGATCATCTGTGGCCACAGCACGCAGACCCTAAGCATTGGGCGGGAATACTATCTTTCCATAGACTAACACCCCCACACCTCCACCATCCTTGTTTTATTCATTGCTTTGTTCCATGATAGAGGCCATCCAAGTTTTGTAAAGCTAGAAGTTTATACCATTAAGGAGTAGGGGACTCTTTTTTTTTTTTAATAACAAAATTAAGTAGGGCGCCTGGGTGGCTCAGTCCTTAAGCGTCTGCCTTTGTCTCAGGTCATGATCTCGGGGTCCTGGAATCGAGCCCCGCATCGGGCTCCCTGCTCAGCGGGAAGCCTGCTTCTCCCTCTCCCACTCCCCCTGCTTGTGTTCCCTCTCTCGTTGTGTCTCTCTCTGTCAAATAAATAAATAAATAAATTTCAAAATTAAGTAAAGGAGAAAATATTTAGGAGAGTCTCCTGCAAGTAGGACCCTGAATCCTGGGTTGGCCTCCAGCCTCAGCCTGCATGTCCTCTTCCATCCTGCCCTCTGAGGCACCCTGGCCCTCTCTTCCCCACTCCTGTCTCCCTTCTCTCGCGTCCATCTCCGTTCGTGTTCACATCCACATCTGTACATGTAGCACAGCTCCCAGATCCTTCGTGGGAAAAATGAGCACCTTCTCTTCTTTCAGGATGTTACCTGGCCTTTCTTATCGGGTGAGTCCACCCAGCACCATCTGTGGTGGAGCAAATGGAAGGTGTATCTTAGTCAAAACTGAAGTTCATGGTCTACTGAGATCTGGAAGTCTCCATGGCAGACGACAATATACATATTAGTAGTCATGTGTGAGCTGGATATTTTGTGTCCTGTCTTGTCTGCTGTGGATTAAAAACAGGATCATAATCTAGTAATAATCTGGCACCCTAGTAGTACATAGCCCCCCCCACCCCACCCCCGTCTTATTTTTCCATTTTCCCTATGGGCTCTATTAATGTAACACAATGGCGTTACATGCATATTTGCTTCTTGTAAATAGCTCCTGTTTACCAAAATAATTATCACTTTTCATTTCTTGCAGCCAGTTTCCACTGTCCTCACCAGTGAAAGCTGGAAAATCGTGTCAGTGACTCGGGTTCCTCTCCTCCACCTGTTTCTTTGTTTTACTTCAGGCGTTGGTGAAGGTCAATGTGAAACTGAAGCCGATGCTGGATTCCGTGGCGGCTAACAGAAGTAAGTGGGAAGAGCTGCACCAGAAAAGGCTGCTGGCGTCGGCCGCCTCCCCCTCCTCCGCCAGCCTCTTGCCGGCCGCCGGGGAAGACAGAAACTAACCGTCCGGCTTCGCGGCCGCCGCAGAATGACCGTGTCCTGAAGGGCCGGCCTCGGTCCAGTCCGCGGCATCCCTTTGCCCTTTTTCGCTCAGGCAGACGGAGTCTCAGTTTGCGCGGGGAAGCACGCCTGGGCTTTCCCCTTGAAGTGGGGTCAGCAGAGGAGAGCGCGGCCCGGAGGGACGGAGCAACACGCGGCCGGCCGCCGAGCACCCAGAGCCTGAGGCTGAGCCGGGGCGCTGGGCAGACGAGCCGGCGCCTGAGGACAGCCGGCCCTGCTCCTTCCCGGCCCTGCTCCTTCCCGGCCCTGCTCCTTCCTGGCCCAGGGAGCCGGGAGCAGTGAGGACGCCTTTAGCGCTGCTTCACTTCCGATCTCGCCCTTGATTTGTTACAGGCCACGCAACGCCTGCCTTTGCATCCTCTCAGCGCTCTTTCGTGCCACGTTGTCCCAAGAATCCCACTTTGTATTCTGTAGAGGTATCTTATTTTTATCCTAAAGCTTCTTAATGATGGATCAGAGCCTTTAGAATTGCCTCCCTAAGAGATAAACTATAGTATCCTTACAAATACCAATCATGTCTAGTTTTTCCCTAAAAGGCCCATAGTAGGGAGACAGCAGATGTGTTTGTGTGACTGGTGTTTATACAACATTCATAACACTCCATGGGGATTGCGGTCCCCTTTTTCAGTTTTTTGAAATTCAACCTTCGTTGTAGACCAAGTCTTCTCCCAGGAGGAATGGGTTAAGAGACTTTAATTAAAGGAGGGATGAAAGGAAGTCCATAGCTGGATTTACCACAGGTGACACATGAATACTTAGGAACTATTCCCAACAGCAGGGACATTTTACAGACACAGCAGAACCATGGAGAACGATCACTGACTACCTTGAGTTCTTTTAGGGATAAGTTTTTGTAAACCATTGAAGGTTCCGACCAAAACCAACCTAAAGCCAAATGCAGTGGTCCCCAGATTTTTATTTTTCCTTAAGTGTAAGAAATAATGCTTGAAAAGTGAAGAAATAACAGTCTGGCCAGAGGACAAATATTCTCTAGGAAACTAGGTTTATAATTAGAATAAACGATATTAAATTGATGGAATGACTACAAAACTACTTTGCTCCCCATTTTACCTGAGAGATTGAGGATGTGGTTTGATTTGTCCAAAGAACACTGGACTAGAAGCTAGACTTCCTGCCCTGGCTTTGGCACGCTTGATCAGGTGACTGTGGACAAGTCACCTAACTTCTCCCAGCCTGTTTCCACTTCTGTTGAATGAGATTACATTAGGAAAAGATTTTCAAACATATTTTAACCTTAGAACTCTTGTGCAAATAAGTCTTATGCAGAATTCCCAAGATATAAAACGCCTAAAAACTGAAATTTTCTGCTTGAAGCCAGGTTGGGGAATCCAGAACCCTGTAAATTCTCCTCTCTTTGATTACATACGTGGCGGTCCATAAAGGAGCTCTGAGGAGTTGGAAGATTCCTGGACTAGATGAACCTTGAAGTCCGTTCCAGCTCTGGATAATCCCAAGTTCACCATTTTTGTTCTTGTTTTTACTGGTCAATACCAGTTATTAACTTGACTCCTCAAATATTAAAGAAATAAGGACTACGTTCCACAAAGAGCACTGTTCCTCCAGAGACACACAGTAGACATTCCGGAAATGTTTAAAGAATGGGTAAATGAAGGTACCAAAACAGGAGTGAGGGAAGAGCGGGTATCAGGAGGGAAGACATAAGATTCTTTATGGCAAGAAATAAAGTAACAGAAAATTATAAACCAGGCAAGCGGAGGGGCGGGGGGGAGAAACGAGGAAGATGAGGACGAGAAGCAAAAGACACCCAAAAAAGAAAAGATGCTGAGGCAGCTGGTAAGAGGACTGCCAAAGGCAAAGTAAACAATCCAAAGAAAAATGGTGCCTCTAACCCCCCAAAATGAGGACGCAGAATCCTGTCATCAATTGCTTAGAAAAGAGAGACACACTTGAGGGGGGTTTGGCCAAAGAGAGAAGGAGTGGGAGCCTGAACAATAAGGTTCCTAGCTCGCCTTCACAACTGCCTCTGCAGGGAAGGCTGGAGGAACTGGGCGAGAAAATGAGTGCAGGGAAAATTGCCTCCGCAGAGCAGATAAGAGGAGGTTGTTCAGATTTATGGATTTTATTAAGCCAGTTTTCTGAATCGCTCTGCTATAAAGGAAAATAGCTTCTGCCGCGCTGTCTCGCCTCCTTCAGGTGAGGAACAAAGCGGGGGTGGAGTTGGGGACAGACGCTGGTCGGCGTCTGCAAGCTCAGAAGCACTGCAGGTGTTTCTAGCTATTGCGTCGCATCATGTTTATATCACAAATGGGAATTGAAAATCAGTCCGTGTGAGGCAGAGATGAACCCACATCTGTTATCCTCCCCAACAATAAATAAATAAATAGCCCCGGCAGACGGATGCCAGTCTATCTAGAGCAAAATTTTAAAGCATGTGCTTTATGATAAAACTAGACCCAGGGTCCGACGGAGACTGCAGGCAGCTACGGGTACTGTAGCCGCCCTGAACGTTGATGCTACATATTGCTAAGGGGAACATAATTTATAGCACAAACCCTACGGCTTCCACTAAGGTTGAGCTTTCGTCTCATTTTCTTGCCTTTTTATTGGCTTCACTACACGGTTGCCAATAGCAACATCCACTGGTAGCAAGGGGAGTTCAACACCATCACAATCTGCCATACACTGGAGCCCTGACAATGTCAACCATCAATCAAGTAGCTGTGTGTAATTGCCTCCATCTATTTCTCCTGTCTTGAGGTATCTTTCCTATTGTGGGTCAAAATTCAGAAACTGCTGACTAATGCCATGGGTCTGTTCCTCAGAGACCGTGAAGCAGTGGAAAGGACAACAGCGCCCTCCCTGTGCAACCCCAGGGGGTGAGAGGTTGAACACTTGCAAGTTGGAGATATTTTTAATCCCTTTTCTAAATAATGCATAATTTTCCAAGACTGTGAGGGATGTGTGGTTATCTATGTACTCTGCTTTTCTACAATACACAGAAATTTTCTCAGTCTTTTTTTTTTTAAGATTTTATTTATTTATTTCACAGAGACAGAGATAGCGAGAGCAGGAACACAAGCAGCGGGAGTGGGAGAGGGAGAAGCAGGCTTCCCCTTGAGGAGGGAGCCCGATGTGGGACTCGATCCCAGGACCCTGGGATCATGACCTGAGCCGAAGGCAGACGCTTAACGACTGAGCCACCCAGGCGCCCTCAGTCCTTATTATTAATGTTTATTTCCTACTGGAGGAAGGCAATTGAAATGTGAGCCTTCTTATAAAACCTTCACCTGACCAGATGATGTTTGCTTCCTCCAGTCTCTTGGCCATTAATTGTTGTAATGACTTCATCCTACTTTCTCCGCGTGATGTATTTTTTTCAGACATGCTATTTATTTTCTTGTTAGTCAAAATGTACATAATACATGCACAACCTATGATGTAGCTTGCTATCCTGGCCAGGAGGGACAGCGTGCAAACTGTAAAGGGCACCAGGCAATGCACAGCCAATGGGGGCTCCCCGTCCCCTTGGCCACCAGCTGGACCTGTTCTCTTGGGACTCTCCAGGTCTTGGGTTTTCCACCTGCAAAATAAAAGTGCTGGCTCTTATTAAGTTCATTTCTGTACCACAGGACCAAGCTGTATTTAATTTTTAAAATGATTTCCACATAAAGGTCTTATTTACTCTTCTCAAATAAAAGAGGAGCACACCTACAGAGGTCACCTTCTCTCTAAAGACAAAATAAAAAGTTACATACACGGATAGATATAAAACATCCTTACCACAGATACATCTGAGCCTGCCTCTAGTGATCATGAAAGATATGGTCATCAGTACATTTTTTTTTTTAAATATACCCTTTTACTTCGTAGAGGACAATTTTAGATTATCTCATATCTAGATGTCCCATAAATGGCAGTCACTTTAATTTAGAAGTCAATTTATAAAGTGAGTCAGATGAAATTAAAATTGCATGTGTTTTTTATTTTTAAGATCTGAGATGTCTATACACTTCCAGGTATTTTATATTTGCATACACATTGCGTTGGGTTAGAAATAATCTTTAACATTTTGTTAGTGTAATAACAATATTATCTAATGTTAACACTACAGGAATTCAGTTGATTTTTTTCATGTATCAAGATTTATCATACTTTATCCCCTTACCTTAGGTCATTAAACAGAGTCTGCTCAATTTACTTTGCGGTACAATTATTTTAAAATCCATGTCTCCTGCTGACTCTTAATGAATTGCCGAAAGATAAAATATAGTCTTGTCCCTAGAAATAGTGTGAAACAACTCCCTTCAAGCAGGACAGAAATCTAAACATATTGGGGGAGATTTAAATCTAAAGAAAAATGTCTGGGCTGGAAAAAATAAAAACTCAAAGAAGATTCATTAAGCAGAACAAGAACAAAACCTAATTTGGGCCCCTAAAAACTCTGGCCACACCAGCACAGGGAGGTTTCATTATCTGCTTCAGCCTAACAGCCTCTGAAACAATTGTTCTGCCGCTTGCTGTCAAGCATTCCCCAAACTCAAATGCAGCAGGAAATGTAAAGGCTGAGTCTTGGCTACAAGAAGGCCAGAGTTGCCTAAGTGAGCAGTCACAGAATCCAAGACAGAGATGGCAGAAACAAAATGAAGCATGTCCAGGGACTGTCATGAGCAGCACACGGTTCAGCAATGCCTGGTGTCCTGCTCACATTGTTCGTGTTACTACTTTTCCTCAACTAGCAATTTGGGGTTACATCTTCCCTAATTTAATTTTGAATGTTCTTGCATATTTGGCACATCTCTCAACAGGGCTAAAGATCAGCTGTTTATCGTGCGGCATATCTATACCAATGTTGTCGAATGTATACACTGGCACAGAAAGAAGTATGTTTATTAAGTAAATGAAGTATTTGCTGAGACCAAAATGTGCTATTTGCAGCTATCATCTATGTTTGTGTTCACTTTGTGTGTATATATGTGTGTATTAGAATCTCAATTTTTCTATAGATTTAGATCAAATCATCTTTAGACAAATTAAGAAAGAAGAGAAAGAAAGAAAAAGGGAAGGAAGGAAGGAAGAGGGAGGGAGAGAGAAGGAGGGAGGGAGGAAGGGTGGGGAGAGAGAGAAAGAAAGAAACAGCGTACTATGGATATAAGAGACTAGGTTTTGTTAAGTCTCATTCCCATGGGGGAAAACTGCTTTTGCCGTTTTATTTTGATATACAATAATCTAAAAAGGATCCCCCCGGATCTGCTTCCTAATTATTATTGTTCTACACAAAAGAAGGGAAATTCTCTTCAGCTGAGTTGTTTGAAGTCACTCTCTTTGTGCAGATCTGCCAGGCTGATGTTTCATTGTAAGAATACTACCTTGCAGATCGCGTGGCCATTTCCCAAGCAGCCAATTCATGAGCTTGAAACAGTCTGCTTTAAGAGACCTAAATATCTTTGTTTTTAATAAAATGCTTAAAGTTTAAGAAGCCTCTGGAATAATCTTTCTCTCTCTTGAGAATGGTGATCTAAAGGCTGAAAGAGGCAAGCATGCATCCGAATAGCGACACTTTAGACTGTCAATTTAGCCCATTAACCTTGTCTTGATCTGTGATGTTTGCCCATCTGAGAGGGATCCTGAGACCGTCCTGTCCGTGGAGCATTTTAAAGATGACAAAAGGTTCCTCGAATTATTGAAGATTTTCTGGAGGGAGAAGCCGCGGCGGAACGCGGGCTCCCCCGTCCGTTACATATTGCTCGAATTTGCATGGGCAATTACACAGGGGGATCACATCAATGCAAGGCTGCCAGCCACACTGACGCCATACAATTACACAACGGCTTCGGTGCTTAAACTTTAAAATTCTTCCACCATTGTGCCTGTTCTATTAGAACAAACTGCAGCAAATGATCCAAAGCCAATTCAAACGACTGGAGAGGCGGTGCCCAGGGAAAGCGAGGGAAGAGGTGCAGGGCGGCCCCTACCGGCCAGCCGGAGCAATCGCCAGTCCCCATGTGCTGGCTGCAGCCACCACAGGCTTCTTTCTGTTGCTGCCCATGATTTTCCAGTGGGGCCAACGGTAAGAGTCTCCTAATTCACGGAAGGGCTGTGAGGATTAATGAGGGGAGTTAGGCAAAGCAGGACCTGGTCCTGGTACAGAAAGTACTGCATAAACACGAAGCTTAGAGTAACTCTTTGTTTGGATGGTTGACAGCTTTCTTTATTTTTATTTTTTTTAAAGATTTTATTTATTTATTTGACAGATAGCAAGAGCAGGAACACAAGCAGGGGGAGTGGGAGAGGGAGAAGCAGGCTTCCCGCTGAGCAGGGAGCCCGACGCGGGGCTCGATCCCAGGACCCTGGGACCATGACCCGAGCCGAAGGCAGACGCTCAACCGACTGAGCCACCCAGGCGCCCCGGTTGACTGCTTTCTTTAAATGCCAGTATCCACAGTTGTGCCTTCTCTACTAATTCCATTTACGAACTATAATGCTAT
Organism: Neomonachus schauinslandi; assembly: GCF_002201575.2. Lineage (NCBI taxonomy): Eukaryota > Metazoa > Chordata > Mammalia > Carnivora > Phocidae > Neomonachus > Neomonachus schauinslandi. Next base: position 138,475,436 of record NC_058405.1, on the reverse strand, counting down.
TGTGCTCCCCCTGTAAGTTAATTTAGATAATAATACTGTGAGCACCCAAATATAAGCAACTTGATAAAAAAAAAAAAACAACCCAAGGTATATCCAAGAAGGAAATCTAATTAAAATATTAATAAAGCTGAAACTACCAGCAAAAGGAGAGTTCATAATGAGGTTAAATGGCTTACTATCTGAGCATAAATGTCCCCAAGTGTTGATCTGGTATACAACCTTTCCAAAAGTGTTAAAAGATTGAACAGATGCTCCTAAAAGCCAATTCCATTACCAACTGGCACTAATTTATTCTTTTTCCCTGTTTATTGTTGAGAGGAAGCAAGGTAACTGAGCCCCTGAAACTGGCCATCCTGAAGAAAATGGCCTGCCAATGAGAGGGAAAAAGAAAGAACAACTGGCAAATGGTTTTGCAGAAGGTCTTCCGTTATCAAGGAAGATGTCTGCCCATGGCTGTGGTAGTTGAGATGTTCAGAAATGACCTATTTACCAATAGGAAAGGATTCCTTTTGAGGGATAAATAAGAAATCATACCTTCCAACTGTTTTACAAGATAACGCCCAATAGATTACACACACAAATAGAACAGGATTTGATCATCTCACGGTTTAGCAGGCAGAAACATAAGCATATGAAGAACCAAACCTCATGCTTTTAGCTCCTACACATTTTGCCTGAATGGAACTCTTCTACGTGGTAAACATGCCTCCCTCATGCAGCAAAATCCATCGAACCCAACACCGTTTTCTCAAAGCCTCGTTTCTTTCAATAAGGCACTAAATCATTTTATTGCAACCACCAAGTGCTTTCTTATTGCTAGGAAAGGTACGATACATTTACTTTTTGATACATGCTCCAGTTTTCAAGATTCTGTTGGAAACAAAATGAGCCTTTATGACATTCTATAATATTCCATCCCATTTATTGCTTTCCAGAATTTCTATCATTAATTAAAGGGCCTTCTTTCACCCTCCCCCCAAAAAACGCTAATCTATTCCCCAACTGCCTATCAGAGACTAAATAAGTCAGTGTTCACAGCAGCAGTGATGGTCATGCCAATTTCACAGTGTGATTTGTGCACTCATTTCATTTTGAAAATGACCCTGCCCTCCATCTGTCTAAACCGAATGTCCTGCTTTTCTCAAGCCAGGCCTCAGGAACAGTAGCACATGAAACAAGGGGAAAGACACAGAGCAGCCTCCCTCCTGCCCCCGTCAGCTGCCACGCCCACAGACAGGCACCAACACAGAGGGGCCCCCAACTGACTCCTGAAGGGATCAGGGAAATTTGGGGGAGAGCAGATAGTCCTTCTATTTTTCATCCATTTCCAAGAAGCCATTTGAAGATGAATGCTTTCATGATACAAATCCAATTCTGAAAAAAAGACTGACAGACCAAAGATAAAAAGGTAGTTTCCCATTTCTATGTTCTGTTGTCTTACCTTGATTTAACAGTAACTTACCCAAAGTAACAGTTCATACATAAGGATTTTAAAATACTGTGCCTGAGTTTCCAAGGGACAAATGTTGTCAGGCAGCCATAAAGGTGAAGATCCTCCCACACCCACGCCTCAATTATTGGGCAGCACTAATCAGCCTCTGTCAAACCACATACCTGCTGAGTTGAAGGCCCTAAAAGGGTGCACCCAGAGGTTGGGTTGAAAGAAGTGTCTGAGGAGAGTTATAGGAGTCTTCATTGCCTGTTTTCTCGGGGTATCGCAGGTGTGTGAGAGCCCCCACTCAACCCTCTGAAATATATGTAGTTTGTTCCTCTCTTGGTATTCATGCAGTAGCAAGTTCCTTTTCTGGTCCCACTCAGAACTTCACAGCTCTGCCAATTTCTCAGCAAGAGAGAAGACTGAATGAGTACATAAAGTCAGTTGTTTTTTGATATGAACAATCACACACCTGGAGAAGGCTCCTCCTAGATACACCAGGTGACTGACTAGAAGCTATACCACCCCACCCACTAATTAATTCCTAATATCTGCTCACAGCTGCCATTCCGATCTGGAAGTTCAAATTTCTACTGCCCACACCAAGTCGGTCAGTTGGTTGGTTGAATGGACGAAAACGACACTAACCTTCCATTCTACAACTTGGCCCCAAACACTAGGCTCTTACAAACTCATCTAAACAGGATAGACGTGATGAGTTACTTATCAGTCACTATTTTCTACTGAAACTAGATGTTGGATATCGTGGCACAGCTGCTACCTATCTGTGTGGTCTTAAGCAGGTAACTTAAACCTTTCCAGTACACAGATTCTTTACCTGCAATATACAGAATATGGAGTGGTTATTAAGATCAGGAAAAAAAAGGACATAAATGGCCTAATAATACAATATGGTTGGGGTCGTGTCTAAAATTTACATATAGATAAGCTGCATGGGCAGCAAAACTATAAAGGAGGAAGATTAAGGACTTGCACTGCAGTCTTTTAAGTATATAGCAAAGACATGCTTTTATTTGGACACCGTTTATCTTAGGCACTAGACAGGCCAATGCAAATGATAGAAGACCAGTGGAGATCTAGGCAGATCAAGGAAGAATGGTTTCTTTTTTGCAGTGAAAGCCAGAGGACCAGGGCAGGAGATGCAGCCAAGTTTAAACGCTGCCATCTGCTCTGTAATAATTGTTTATGAAAAATAAGGGGATGGAGACACTTGAATCTAAAATTGAATGTCTCACAGTACCATATAATACAAAACCATTTCCTACCGTCACCTGTGAAAACGACAAAAATAAAGACTTTTGGTCTCTCCATATTACCTTCTTAGAAAGTATGCCCTCGGGGTAGCTTGTGTTCCCTCTCTCGCTGTCAAATAAATAAAATCTTAAAAAAAAAAAAAAAAAAGAACCTACTCTAATTCCAGGGCAATTCCAAGGAGATATCCACCTTTTCCTTCCCGCTAATTTACAAGCACAAAACACGAACCGACACTGTTTGTATGCACTGCACACTAAAAAAGTCTTAAAAAGCAAGGGATTTCAGACAATAACCCTTGCTCCCCTACGTGAGACACCGAAATGATACAACTGGCAGCCAGCAATCGCCATAAAACACAGGTGGGAAAAAGTACTGACACCTCATCTCCCCCCATGCCTGTGAGTCGGTCCCGCGAGACTAGGGCCCCAGCATGCAGCGCGGTCACGTTCCGGCTACGCCGCGACTAGAGTGGTGCACGCTGGGAAGTGGAGTTTTCATCTCTGAGCTACCTAGAAGCTTGTGTTCAGTCTTGCGTAACTAACGGCCTTAGAAGCCTAAAGTCTTCGAGGACAGATTTAATAATGGAAAGACTAATTTCACTGATTACTTTTTATAGCAACGGGCTTATTCCGTTACAAAGTAATCTCAGGACAAGCAGCCTTCCGTTTCCGGCGGGCTTGTTGCCGTGGTAACCAGCGCGCACCACCACCGCGGCGGTTATGGCCGGGCTGAGCGGCGCGCAGATCCCGGATGGGGAGTTCACCGCCGTCGTGTACCGCCTCATCCGCGATTCCCGCTACGCCGAGGCGGTGCAGCTGCTGGGCGGCGAGCTCCAGCGGAGCCCGAGGAGCCGCGCCGGCCTGTCGCTGCTGGGCTACTGCTACTACCGCCTGCAGGAGTTCGCGCTGGCCGCCGAGTGCTATGAGCAGCTGGGCCAGCTGCACCCCGAACTGGAGCAGTACCGCCTGTACCAGGCCCAGGCCCTGTACAAGGCCTGCCTTTACCCAGAGGCCACCCGGGTGGCCTTCCTCCTGCTGGACAACCCCGCCTACCACAGCCGGGTCCTCCGTCTGCAAGCCGCGATCAAGTACAGCGAGGGCGACCTGCCAGGGGCCAAGAGCCTGGTGGAGCAGCTGCTGAGTGGGGAAGGGGGAGAGGACGGTGGGGGCGAGAACGAGCCCGACGGCCAGGTCAACCTGGGTTGTTTGCTCTACAAGGAGGGCCAGTATGAAGCCGCGTGCTCCAAGTTCTTGGCGGGCCTCCAGGCTTCGGGCTACCGGCCTGACCTTTCCTACAACCTGGCTTTGGCCTATTACAGCCGCCGGCACTATGCCCCGGCGCTCAAGTACATCGCGGACATCATTGAGCGTGGCATCCGCCAGCACCCGGAGCTAGGTGTGGGCATGACCACGGAGGGCATTGATGTTCGAAGCGTTGGCAACACCTTAGTCCTTCACCAGACTGCCCTGGTGGAAGCCTTCAACCTCAAGGCAGCCATCGAGTACCAATTGAGAAACTATGAGGCGGCCCAGGAAGCCCTCACTGACATGCCATCTCGGGCAGAAGAAGAGTTAGACCCCGTGACCCTGCACAACCAGGCGCTCATGAACATGGACGCCAGGCCTACGGAGGGGTTTGAAAAGCTACAATTTTTGCTCCAACAGAACCCCTTTCCCCCAGAGACCTTTGGCAACCTGCTGTTGCTCTACTGTAAGTATGAGTATTTTGACCTGGCAGCTGATGTCCTGGCAGAGAATGCCCATTTGACCTACAGGTTGCTCACACCCTATCTCTATGACTTCCTGGATGCCATGATCACTTGCCAGACAGCCCTTGAGGAGGCTTTCGTTAAGCTTGATGGGCTAGCAGGGATGCTGACTGAACAGCTCCGGAGACTCACCATACAAGTTCAGGAAGCAAGACACAATAGGGACGATGAAGCTGTCAAAAAGGCAGTGAATGAGTATGATGACACTCTGGAGAAGTATATTCCCGTGTTGATGGCCCAGGCAAAGATCTACTGGAACCTGGAGAATTATCCAATGGTGGAAAAGATCTTCCGCAAATCTGTGGAATTCTGTAATGACCATGATGTGTGGAAGCTGGATGTGGCTCACGTCCTGTTCATGCAGGAAAACAAATACAAAGAAGCTATCGGTTTCTATGAACCCATAGTCAAGAAGCATTATGACAACATCCTGAACGTCAGTGCTATTGTGCTGGCTAATCTGTGTGTTTCATACATTATGACAAGTCAGAATGAAGAAGCTGAGGAGTTGATGAGAAAGATCGAAAAGGAGGAAGAGCAGCTGTCCTATGATGACCCAGATAAGAAAATCTACCACCTCTGCATTGTGAATTTGGTGATAGGGACCCTCTATTGTGCCAAAGGAAATTATGACTTTGGTATTTCTCGGGTTATCAAAAGCCTGGAACCTTACCATAAGAAACTGGGAACTGATACCTGGTATTATGCCAAAAGATGCTTCCTGTCCTTATTAGAAAACATGTCAAAACACATGATTGTGCTTCTTGACAGTGTTATTCAAGAATGTGTCCAGTTTCTACAACAATGTGAACTTTATGGCAGGAACATACCTGCCATTACTGAACAACCCCTGGAAGAAGAAAGAATGCATACTGGAAAGAATACAGTCACCTATGAATCCAGACAGTTAAAAGCTTTGATTTACGGAGGGGGAGACGAACCATGAGAGACTATGGACTCTGAAAAACAAACTGAGGGTTCTAGAGGGGAGGGGGGTGGGAGGATGGGTTAGCCTGGTGGTGGGTATTGAGGAGGGCACGTTCTGCATGGAGCACTGGGTGTTATGCACAAACAATGAATCATGGAACACTTCATCTAAAACTAATGATGTAATGTATGGTGATTAACATAACAATAATAATAAAAAGCTTTGATTTATGAGATTATAGGATGGAATATATAGTTATGTCTGATAATGGCATTTATCAGAATGGCTCTGTTATTTATATTTGTCCTCTATCTGTATTTATCTTTGGCATCTTTACATGCTACATATTGAGCCTAGACCATTTAAAATTATAATAACAAATATTCTGTTTGAGGAATCTTTCCATTTAATTGAGTAAGGAGCACTCAGTATGAGATAGCTCACTTTGGTATTCTCTCTGCCAGAAGTCACCAGGTTTTGCCCTCAAGCAACACTTGCTAGAGTGACATCTTTACATAAGCCAGTTACCCTCCATAGTTTATATCCTAATTTTAGGCTGTAGGAAAGGATGTGGCATAAACCAAAGAACTGTTAGAGTGGGTATGTTTGCATTCCTCTGGTGACCACCATGTAAATGATTGCTAGCCCGTGGCTGGACCTTTCTTCAATCAGCAATCAAGACCCGTCCACTGTGCCATCCCGGGATAGACTTTGCTGTCCAATAAGACCAATTCTGAGCTGAACTGTATACCTCCACTCCATTTTTTTAGTCCTGTAGCCTCTGGGTCTCAACTGAGTCAAGTTTGGACCTTGGCCTAAGCTCTTGTTGAAGTACAAGTACTAAATGAATGAGAATTATTTTTTTGGCTCTTTTCAGGTTATGAGGTTTGGTCTGTGGCTTAATTTTTCTTCCATAATGTGGTTTATTGGTTTATCTTGTTTTATAGAATCCTTCCCCTAGTTTTCCATTTTTGGTTTTCCAGGATTGATTGTGCCTCCTTGTGAATAGTGACAATCAAATGTAAAAGCTTTCTAATGTGTGCAGCATAGGGAAAAGTAAGCACTGAACTGACAATGAAAATACTAAGGTATGAGTTCCAGACCATCCACAGTCAACTTTTACCTTCAGAAATTCATTTACCCCTTGAGGTCCCACATCATTTGAACTGCTAGATGCTTTTTACAATTACTTCTGGCTGTTACATCTGATTCTGTACAACCATACTGTAGAAAGTTGACTGCTTTTATGACCTGGCTATTTAAACAAATCAGTCAAGAAACAAAATATATAATTACATTTCAAATGAATGTTTTCTGGTATTTGGGCTTACGGTAAATGTTAACCCATTAGATAAATGTCTGTTGTCACTTTTTGTTGGATGCTACAACATACTGATTACTACAAAGAAATAAGGATTTTTGCCTTTTTCTACTTGGAGCTTTTTCTTATGACTCTATGAAAGTATAAAAGGCAGTCCTTGTTCTCAGCTATGGGTTGTGCAAAAATTAAGAGTTTTGTAAATACTTAGAAATTATTTAATTCTCTTACCCTTTTAGTTTTATCCACTAATTTATCTATTTGGTGGGGAAGGGGAAATTTGCTTTTAATTCCTCCAAAAAATGTTATACCACAAATGATACGTAAATGATATATACTGCAGGAGTTCTAGTAACAGGATATTATAATATGCGTTTTTAAATCAATTATTCTTGAAATAATTAGAGCTCCTCCTGCCCAAGGTGAAGGCCTCCAGCGGCCAGTCTGCCAGAAGTCTGGAAATAGAGGAACAGGTGAGGTGAAGATGAAGCGGAGATGTAGCTATGTGATTTACTTCACGACCCACCTTGGATCCCCTTCAGGTCCAAATCTCAGCAGTTTAATCAAATGTCTGCTGCCATTAACAGAACAGAAGTACTGGATAACAGAATGGAAATAACAGATGCCAGAGCTACTTCTGTAACTAACTCACCAAATCAAATCATCAGTCCTTGCACCCTTGTCTTATTTAATGCAAGGAGGAGAGGTCATGCAGACTTTCCAAAAGGACAAAGCCACGATGAACAGGAAGACAATCTCCAGTTTATAAAGCTTTCTCTTGGAGTGTTTTCTTTTTCTGCCTTCAAAGGGTCTATTTAAGAGAGAGTAGTGTTTACTGCTACAGAATGTATCACAAGATAAGAAATGAAAAATCTATCTGCCTTACTGCCCTCCTTTTCTTTCTCTTTTTTATCTTTTATTTTTCTCCCTTTTGTCAATTATAAGGACACTTCTCTGATAACTGGCAGTTGAAACCACAAGCAGGTATAAAAGATGCATACCAACCTTTTAGCAGTAAGTGTCAGGTAAGTAGCACTGTGATTATCACAGGGACTTTAGAAACCATTTAACCATGCATTTTTGCAAATTGAGATAACACTTATCAATAAAAAGTAACTCTCAAATTGGTAAAGCCAGAGAAATTTTAAGAGGACCTAACCAAAAGCACTGGATCTATATAATTTGCAGAATGCAGTGAGCTTTCTTTGTATATTTGCAGTAATCCTTATCTTTTTCTCTTCGACCTCAATAGAAAAACAGTGACTGAAATTTTAAAGAGTACAATATATTTTTTTTAATGTTCTGTGACATTGGGAATTAAATATACTCTTAACTCTAGAGGAGACTTTTCTGTAGCCATAATCATTTTATATTGAAAAATAGAGCCAGGCATTAGCCAGAGGTAATTAATTAATTAATCATAGGTATAGTGTGGTCTTGTTTTAATATTCTCCTTGGGGAGGGGGGAGAGTGAGTCTTTACAAGGTGATTGCTTTACACTTGAGTCCACAAGAAATCAGGGTTCTTTTGGTGGTTTAATAAAATCAGCTCCCTTGGATTTGGGCCAAGATTGACCTATCACATATTGAAATCCTGTCTACAACATCATAATGTGTTTATATTAGAAAAGGAATTGCCCTCATAGGGAAAAATGTTCAGAAAATAGAGAGTTCTGTGTACATTTCTAGAATGAAAGATAGGCATTTGTTAGTTTAAGCAGGACCTGCTGGTAACTTGATTGTAAATATTATTAGGTGGACATGTAAACTGAGTCCAAGTCCTTGTTCGAAAGTGAAATTTGCACATTTGTGAAATTAAACACATCATTATCATTGACTGGATCTCTCGGTTCAAAATAACAAATGGCCAAAACTGTACTGTGCAAACAGGACCTTAATAAGGTTCGTGAGAAAGCATTTATTGCTATTATTATGTTTCCAGTTATTTTAGTACAGAGGCAAATGCTTAAGATAAAAGACACATTACTAAAGGTTTTACCAGCACTCATGGCAACTGCTGTAAAAAGTATGTCTACAAAGTGTCCACAGAGTCTTGAAGAGCTTGTCAAGATTCACCAGGAAACTACCGGCTGGTTTGTGTTTCTGTCTCTGCTGCATAAGGTCAGAAGCTATTCTGTGAAGACTCAACCTCTTGGTCCTAATTAGTCCAAATTTGACAAAGCCATGCCCTAGAGTTTATGCACTTCGGATATGGAAAGAAGAATATACACTCTGGGGAATAAAAGGTTTAGTCCATTGTTGAGTCAGGAAATGCTATATTTAGAGCAAGAGATGATCACACCCTAATATTGTAAAGCAAAAGAAAGCTTCAGGAATTGAATCATAACAGTTTTCCAAAAAAAGATTCTATTACAAGGGCAATACCACATATCCATGTTCCGTGTATCTACTAGAAAGGTAAAACTTTTTCTATAGTTAATACAGCATTTTTGTGTACTGGTCTTTTGTTCTTGTACTGATTCATTACATTTAAAGTGTTTTGACAATGTGCCAAAGAACAAAGGTGAGCTATGCATGATTTGACCAAGATGCTGCAAGTAGTTATTAGTCCTTTTCAGAAACTAAAGAGACAATTTTTCTGACAGTGGATGGAAGATCGATAATGAAATGGTTGGCAAAACTGTAAAATTATTCTAGAAATAATCATGTGGAATCTAAAATGGAAAATCATAAATGGATTCTTCTGTGACATTTGTAGATATGACTTAATAGATTTTTTAAATTACAGATTGGGTATTATGATAAAAATGTGGAACGCATCTGCAACAGTGAGTCCAGGGCTTGGACTAGCTCATCTCTTAAATCCTAAAACTGAGGCTCACAGAGAATACTAGGACTTGCCCAAATCACAGAGCCAAACAGTGGCAAAGCCAGGATCAGAACCCAGGACTACTAGCTCCGATCCATTGCTCTTTCTACTTCACCACCGTCCACCTCTTAGGTTTGTTTTTTTTTTTTTTTTCCAAATTATTCTGACACGCTATCAATGCCAAGTGTTTCTTTTTCCAGAGCTATGACTTTCACTACTAGTGTTGCTGCTGATTATTTCATTAGTGGTGTAATAAGCTTTCCCCAAAGTACACTCAGCGAACATATTCCTGCGCCAGCCTAAATTATATTCTAGTTTCCAGAATGTGCTGGAGGGGACTCGAGTGTGCAGCACATGTTGTTTGCAGCGGGCGTAGATTTAGCTGTGGTACAATCTGGGTTGGGCACAAAGATTATTGACCCACCTGTTGTTTCATCAGCTCTTTAAAAAAAAAAATCACTCTTTACGACCCTTCTTCAGGTTAGTGATTGTCTTCTCTCCATTATGGTCTCCAGCCACCAACCACAGCAAAAACAGCTGTCATGAGGCTACTCTGCACCTCAAGTGCAAAGGGCTACGTATGACGTACTTACTCAGAAATCACAGTAGAGGGCCGGCTGCTTCCACAGGTATTTACAGAGTGTTACCAGAGACTTCTGAGGCTCCATAAAGCTTTACCTTTACTTGCAAAACCCATTTGACCCAAGACCTTAAGGGCTTACTCACACTCTCCCACAAGATTGCTTACTCAGATTAGCTTCGATCTGGGGGAGGAAAAATTAAAAGCAAGCTAAGAACGAGAGAACAGATTATGTCCCTGTTATCTACCTCCTTTTCTCTCTTTGTACTAATACCTCTCAGTCCTCACTCTGTGTCAGAATCAGCCAGTAAACTATTCAAAAATAGAGATGCCTAGGCCCTAACCCCTGAAGATTTGGTTTCAACTTATGGGGATGGCAGTGGGAGGGAGGGGTCAGTCTTTAAAAAGTCCCCCCAGATGATTCTAATGTGTAGCCAAGGTGGAGAAGCACTGTTCTGTATGTGCAAATATAACAGTGACCACGTGATGCTGCATGCTGGCCACCCTGGGGGTGGCGTGGGGTGGGGCACAGTCTATATGAGAATAAAATGACCCTGATATCCAGCCTAAAGAAATGATAAAAAAATGGATAATTGGAAAAAGTCAGGGCATCTGAATTTTTTTAAGGCATTCTGTCTGGGGTATTTGTATAGCTTTTAAACTAGTGAAACCTTTTTTGTATTTATTTATTTTTTTAATTCCAATGTAAGTAACATACAGTGTTATATTAGTTTCAGGTGTACAATATAGTGATTCAACAATTCCATACATTACTCGGTGCTCATTATGATAAGTATACTCTTAATCCCCTTCATCTATTTCATCCATCCCCCACCCTCCTTCCCTCTGGCAACCATCCATTTGTTCTCTGTATTTAAGAGTTTGGGTTTGTTTAGTTTTTTTAAGTCTCTTTTTTTTCTTTGTTCATTTGTTTTGTTTCTTAAATTCCAATATGAGTGAAATTATATGGTATTTGTCTTTCTCTGACTGACTTATTTCACTTAGCATTATACCCTCTAGATCCATCCATGTTATAGTGAAATATTTTTTTATTCTTGTTTTATTTTTTTAAAGATTTATTTATTTATTTCAGAGATCTCGTGAGGCAGGAAGGGGCAGAAGGAGAGGGAGAGAGAAACTTTAGCAGACTCTGCCCTTAGCCTGGAGCCCAACTTGGGGCTCGATCTCATGACCCTGCAATCAGGACCTGAGCTGAAACCAAGAGTCAGAAGCCTAACCAACTGCACCCTGAAATCTTTTTTTTTTTAATTTAAAAGATTTTATTTATTTGAGAGAGAGACCAAAAGCATGAGCAAGGGGGTGGAGCAGAGGGAGAAGCAGACTTCCTGCGGAGCAGGGAACTCTTTGCAGGGACTCGATCCCAGGACCCCAGGATCATGACCTGCACCAAAGGCAGCTGCTTAACCAACTGAGCCACCCAGGTGCCCCCCTTTTTTTTAATTTAATATCATGCATTCAAGAATTCTTAAGAAATCTTTGGCTTTCATAGAGGGAATGTGAAAAATACTGAAGTTATCTAGAAGCTCTTTGACAGTGGAAACTTTTTTAAAGAGGGTTTCCAGAATTTAAGAGTATTCTCATACTTTTTTTCTTCAAAGACTCATAAGTATCCTTTACCGTCATCACTTCTTAATTTATTACACTTTGCTAAAGTCAAAAGTCACTGTATATATGCATTATTATAACCATGCTCATAAATGGCTTTGATTGGCTTTGGATGTATCCAAATTTGTCTTCCTAATAGGGACCACATTCATCTGGTCTCCCTATAAATATGGATTCCTCCAAACCTGACTCCAAATCCCATGTGTGCATTTATATATGCACATACATCTTTTAAGATTTACATTGAAAATACAATAATATGTAGTGGCTACGGTAATTTATAATCCAATATTCATTTCCTACCTCTACCCTCCAGATATTTGGTCTAAATTTATGGTTCTCAAATGCTTTGCTGCACATTAAAATCACCTGGGGAGCTTTTAGAACTCTTTGTGTCCCAGGCTGCATCCCAGGATCTCTAGAGGTGGGACCCAGGTATCAGTATCTTTCTCAAAATGCAGCCAAGGTTGAAAATCACTGGTCTAAGTCCATTGTTGTAATCCTCCTTTTCCCTGATTACTTTCAGGATAAACATGTGGTCCAATCTTCACTAAGGCATGAGAAGTCTCTTGAAGGGCTGCTGAGAAAGCTTTCTTTAAAAAAAAAAAAAAAGATATAAGAAGGACTCTCTTCTTCTGGGCATGACTGATCTGAATCTGCTGCCACCATCTTATGACCATGACAGAAACTAACCTAAGCTTAAGGTGGGTGTGGGTGGCGGGGAGAACTGGTGTCTTTTATTATATCTTTGAGCCACTATATTACCTTCTTTAGAACCTGACCTACCTCTGGTTCTCCTATAGAATGGAAAAAACAAATTACCTTATTGTTTAAACGTGCTTGAGCCAGATTTTTTTGTTACTTGTACCTAAAAGCACCCCGACCACATTGGCCATACTTAGATCACAGAATTTTGAGTGTTACCCAGGAGGTGATGAATTTTTATGCATGGTGCCAACACTTTAGTCATCCAGTCGTCCTTGAGACCCAGAATCAATCCTTAGATACCAGTGAATAGGACAAAGTTAGTTGACCTTTGTAAAGACATTGCCTGAAAACTTGCCTTCATTAGTATTAAATGTTCACGCAGTCTTTTGAAAATTATAGCAGCTACTCATGAGATTGGTAATGCTATTCTTGGAAGAGCATTCACTTACGTAGAAGTAAATGCAGAATCAAATCGCTCTACCCCAAAAAGCTGCCCTAAGTCCAAGGCTTGCTCACTGTTTGTTGGCAGAACCACAAGATAAACACCAATGCATATCATGACTCATACAGAAAATATATTCCTCAATTTTAGAACTTCCTCCACATTCATATAAGGTTGTTTCAGTAAAAGCTCAATAACAATAGAAGAATAAAAATGAAAATGAAAACAATGGCAGCATTTATTCACGTAGAGTAAACCTAAGTGTTAAAGTGAGGCAACCTAATCTTTTTTCCAGTGAGAAATGCTAATCCATGTATTTCAGCCTTGGCCCTTTCCAGTCATAAACCTGGTTATAGGAAAAGCTTCATAAAAAATAAATACTTGAGTTTTTGATAATCCCCACAGCACGGCATTCCACCTATCAGGCCCAACTTATTCTGAGTTGTTGGCTTACATCAGTTCTCTAGAAGAAAGATGAAGAAAATTCAAATTCAAACCGGATGGTCCATATCACATGGGGGGATTGGGACAGTTGATTTACTCATATAATCTCTTTAAACATCTACCAGGAGAGGTTCTCAGACAGAATTTATTGCCTCCTCTTGCCATCTTTGGACCTACAAAAAGCAAAGCAAAATCCTTCTATGAAACCTGAAACTCTAGTCACTGGTTTCCTGGCTGATGTCATTTCAAAGGCATGGTGCGGCCCTGGGATAGCTACAGCGGAAATCTGCCTCTCTATGGGGTTTCCATCTGTTTGCCATCAGAAAGGACCTTTTTGGGGAGCCACAGTAAATGCGGAGCACCCATTCCTCCCTGTGGGTTCTGGTGTCTTGAATTAATGTTCTTAAGATCAACTGTTATTAGGATTGAATATGCTTAAATTTTCCCAGAATAAGAAGGTATATAGAATTACACTGCTGTAGCTTTAGTTTTCATTTATGTGGGTTCTCATAAGCTATTTTCTGTAAATTTTCCATATGATTCTGAAATTACTTTGTGAATGTTACCAAAATAAGAATTCAGTCACTGATTTTTTTTTTCCTTTGGAAGAAGAGTTTTCTACATAATTTTATGTAGTGAACTGCTTATAAAACAGCTGGTATTCGAAGCAACTCTTTCTGCGCTCTTTAGGTCTAAAGTTGTTTAAAAATATAAATTTTGTGTCAAAAGTCTATTTACTTCTCATTAAGGGTCAACAGAAATGACATACAAAATTAAAACAAAGAAAATAAAGTATAATGACAAGAGGTTTCAAAATTGAGATCTGCTATGGGTTGGCTTCAATACAAATAATCCACTGTAAATAACTGGGGCTTCACAATGGTACCAAGCTATAACTCGCTGGGGATTGAGTGTATTCACCCAGCAACAAATGCATAATGGTTGCCTTTATTACTGAGGAAACAAAGCTTCAATTAATAACACAGGAATGTTTAATAAGGGAAAAGATTTCATGAAGATCAGCCTTTTTCTCATCCCCATCCTCCCCTACAGGTATTCCAGCTTTCACAGTGCCCAGACAAAAACAGACTCTCCATTATATTCCTCAAGGAATAATTTATTAAATTTGTTTTTATAAATTGGACTTTCTGTGTTTATGTGCCATTTCCTCGGAGAAGGCTGACTCTAAGGATGAAATAGAAATAACATCACTTTTCAGTATTCCTCAAGTCCTAATTCCTAGAAAAAGACATGAATACAAAGGTCTTTTTATTCCTTCTGTCAATTACCAGTTTGTTTCAATATGGTTTTCCCAGAGTTCAGTATCAAATGAGGCACGGTCCCCAGTGGGCGACAGAGAGGTAAAGTTTTCCTCACCTCAACGGGGAAAAGGAAATATGAATATTGAACCAAAGAACTTCGAGAGAATGGAAAGGGAAATGAAGGAAGATTCATGACAGAGGGTAAGGCAAAGGGAGAGGCCAGGTGAAGAAAGACAATAAAAAACTTGCCTTTGATGGAAAGCTGAAATTCTGACTACTATATTTATATGACTTAAACATGAAGTATATTTACCTCAGTATCTTCTAAAGCATAGTAAACACATGCGATAATTAAATGAGCTGAATTTAGCTGACACACAGAAGAACATTTTTTAATAGCCATATATTTATTTTATTATATTTGTATACACACTCACACACACATGACACATCAAACTTGAAATTTCATGAATTCTATTGCATGAGATGAGGCTAAAATAAAAAAATGACTTGACTGAAAGAAAAATATTAAATAATAAGACACAGTAAGTACTTAGCTGTGTCAAGAAGCATGTCAGTAGTACTTAAATGACAAGAGTTTAAGAAAACTTAGTTTAGACAAATGGAGCACAGAACTCCACGTGAGGGTGTGGAAGAACCCTACTCTTCACTAAGCAAAAATGGGATTTTTACCTATAATTGATTCAGTAAGTATTTGTCAAGGGCTTCTATTTTCCAAAAGCTAACTTCACACTTTAATACAGAGATTTTTGCCACCTACTGTGAAAATTTCCTCAGTAGAATGTTGCCTAACAAATTTATGACAAAAAAAGCTTAAACGTTCTAGATCTCGGTTTCCTTGGTTGAAAAACTGAGATTTAAATACTATGCTTTCAGGGATCATTTCTATAGTTTGAAAAGCTGAGACTTAGGTATTCACATTTCCTTGCAATTCTAATCTGTTCTGATCCTATGATTTTTTCCCCCATTTCCCACAAACCTAACAAATTCTGACTTTTGGTGGATGATGAATCCCACCAGTAGAGGGGGCCTCGCTCTGCTTGAAAAGTGCTCTGAAAGGCCGAAGGGGTGGTTACTCCACTCAGAACAGGATCGCCCTTTCCTGTTTGCTTAAGATCCTGTGGCTTTTCTCTCAATTAGTAATTTTAAAATGAGACTGCCGGCTTGTGGAGCAGTCTGGAATGTGCCAGCACACTTCAGTCTCAGATGCAGTCTTAAGTTTTCATACGGATCTGGTAAGCCGCGGTACAACACATCTAGCTAAAATAGTGAACATTCTAATTGCTACCACATTTTTCATATGTGTGTAGTAGTACCTTTGGGCTGACTAGGCAAGGGTCCAGTTGTGTTCATTTTAAGTTGAATTCCAAGTTCTGAGTTGGAAGGATTTTTAAGAGCATCTGTTCCAACTCCCTCATATCACAAATGAAGGCGAGACAAAGAACTTACTTCCCATAGAAAGATAATAGTGTGGAAATAGAACTATTCACGGTGTATAAACAAAACAAAACAAGTCACTTGCAGCCTGCTTAGTCCTGACTGCCCCTAGGAGCTGTGTGGCAGCTCGTTTAATCTTTGGGTCTCAGTTTCCTTTTCTGTAAAATGAAGGCACAGAACCAGGGAACAGCCAAGATCACTTCAGCTCTATTTTATTAGGTTCTCTGCTTCTAAATGATTATTGCTTTGGTTTCCATTTGCAGGCAATTCTAAGGCTTCTTGTTTGCTTTATTGTTCATCTTTATTAAGTTTATAAATGTGTTTTACCTTTATGAGTATAAAAGGAATTAAAATACAACTGCCAAACAAAAAGTTAAAACTCCAATGTGAATGCAACAATCAAAAATATAATCCAGACAATAAGAGAAGGTAGAAAAGTGAAAACAAGTTGGAGTATCAAGGTTGTAGAGCTATGAATGATTTGTCTTTAAAAAAAAAAAAGAAAATGTTTACCACCACTGTGTAATAAACATAATTCAAGAGGATGAAAAAGGCCATCTAAAAGGCAAAGTCGAGGTTACCAAGTATCAAGCACAGCCAGCTAGAGATTTTAGGAGGTGGAATGAAAGCAATCAGCAGACCCTCAAGGCTTCACCCCCAGGTCCCCCACTTCTGGTGTACTTCAGCCTTGCAATAAAGCTTCCCATTTTTCAGGATATTAAATTCGAGTTCAGGGAAAGCCAGACATCATGTAATCACAGTTTGGAATTACAGTGTACATCTAATAAAAGCCCACAGAACTTGCCAAAAAAAAAAAAAAAACCCAAACCTCAGAATCTTTTAAAGAGCTATGTGTTTGCTTAGGAAGAAGGGAGGTGGGAAAGAAATCACGTGTAAAGGGAACCTTTCCACGGAACCAAGGCAACTCCAGACCAGACACAGATCCTGGCAGATAGCCTGAAATAGGGACCCCCTCCTCTGAAAGAAAGGAAGGAAGAGGAACAGGGAAAAGAGTCTCCACCACAGACTGAAGACACCTTTGTTCAGACTGGACCCTAGGGAGGTCCACCCCACACGTTTCCCCTGCTGGCATCACTGTTCTGTGGAGAAGGCCTAGTTCCTTCTCTGATTGCTATGTAAAATGAACGCAGGAAAGTTCTGATGATTCACCCAATTAATCCAATCACGTTTGGATTAATTCTCCTGGAGACACAGAGCCAACTTTATGGGTGGCTGTATGGTCACACAAAGCTCTGCACACAGAAGGGTCCCATGCTAGGTTTAATCCTCTGCTGTCACTGTTTTAAAATTCTTAGTGATTTATGAACAAAGGACCCCGCATTTTCATTTTGCACTGGGCTTCAAAATTGACGTAGCTGTTTTTGGCTGGGCATTTTTATGAGGCTGTTCATATTACTGCATACTTTTCTGACATTGCTGCAACATTTTTGACATGCTTAATCATGGTCTAATGCACTTTGAGAGCCTTGTCTTCCTATATGTTCCATACGCAGCCTGTGGGCCTTATCCATGAGGATTCATCCTCTGGCCCTCAAAAACTCCAGGTCAGAGCCTGTGTCGTGTCAGATGCCACCCAGCGTGCCTTTCGTCTCTTCCCCCAAATGTCCAGAGTCTCAGTACTCTTTATATGTGGGTGCTCTACGAATATACTACCGTCTTAGAACCAACATGAAAAGCAGTTGAAGCCCTTGTAAGACTTGGCCCGGGGCAAAGGTGAGTGTGAACTCCGGCTCCTTGGAGCGCTTCATGTTGTCCTCAGTCTGGCCCGCCTGCGGCGAAAACAAAGCAGTTCAGTGTGCTACTGAATCTTGCTCAAACCTCTGCGGACCCTTAACACTTGGTCTTCTGCTGGTCAGATGCTTTAAGGCCGAAACTGGTTCCTTCAAGTGGCTAAAATACAATGATTTAACGATAACTCTGGATTCCAAAAATCCATGGGCTACAGCAAGCACTGACAACCTTCCCACCCCATCCACATACAGAAGGCCTGAGGAGGACAGGGATGGCCCTGGGGTAATATAGCTCCTTCAACATTCCAGCAATCTTCCCCTCCCCCAACTGAGGGCAGAGCAGAAAAGAAACAAAACACCCTTGTGCACAAAAATGGGGCTTATAGCCTCAAGGGGAAGGGGGAAGGGGGAGAAGGTGGAAGAGAAGAGGAATGACACCTTGCAAATTTGGGAAATACTTCTCAATATCAATTTAAATTGTATCATCCCTCAAAGTTAACATGGCCACTGGGTGAGACTGGCAAACACAACATAAGAGGTGAAGGAATGAGCATTCTTGCAGCTCACCATGGTAGAAATAATGAAAAATCAGTCTGACCAGTAGACTTCAGGCCTACTACGCTTCCCCAGGCAACAGGGAGCCCTCCTCCCTGGCTGTTTTGTGAGGTTTAAACAGCAGGGGGCATCGCTAATCATTTTGTGAAGACCCAGATGGTTTCTGCAGACCAAATTACAGGGAAGGGATGGGAATTGAGTTTTCACAAAGGAAATGGGTGTGTACCTGAGGGCCAATGAGCTGGTTATGACCCAGGTTGAGAGTGGGAATCTATAAGGGGTTTTCTTCCTCTGAGAAGGCCTATATCTTTACAGAGCATCCCCTTTGAGATTCAGGGCAAAGCCCCAATTAGCTGAGGTCCTGCCTTTTCTTCTACTGTTGAAGGGATGGAAAAGTTTTCCCTTCAGCTCTTCTAGGTGCTTTGGCTGGCCTAACAAATTGACAAAAGACAGATTAACAGGAAAAAAAAAACAAATTTAATCATTTGTATGGGAGCCCCATAAAAATATGAGACTCAAAGGCACGTCAGCTAATTGTATATGCCATCCTGAGCTAAGGAATAGGATAGGGGCGTGGGGAGGAGAGGGGAGGAGGGCAGTTCTCAGGAGGATAAAAAGAGCAGATGAAATTAAATGTTTGCCATGCCATACAGATAGGTCAGATAAAAAGTTATCTCCAGTAATAGCTCTCTTTCTGGGCCAGACCCCCTATCTTAATTCTTTTAGGCAGTTAAGGAAAAGGTAAAAGTGTTTCCTGAGTCTGTTGGGTCTTCATTGCTTTCAGCTCAAAATAATCCACATGCCAAAGTGGCACATTTTGGGGTGGCATATTCTGCTCCCTTTCACTATGTGGTTCTTTTCAAAACCATGGAACCTTGGATGGACTCAACAACGGAGTGTCAATCTCTGGTCCAAGGGAGGGACATCGCCTTATGGAGGAGACCAGGACTCAGAGGGCTTAAGAGAGCAAGTAAAATGAGGCTCTCTCCTTCCTGCAGCAGTGCCTTCTGAAAGAGAGAAGTGTTGAGACTGGACACTCAGGTAACCAACAGAAACTGGCCCACTGTCAAGGCCTAATAGGGAAACTGCACTGTTTCTGTTCACCTTCTAAAGGAATTCTGTGGGAGGGGCATTCTGCATCAAATCACCATCCAATTTCTAAAACACTGATGACAAAGAGGGTCTTAACATTTCCCTCAGCTTGACAAGCCTTTGGAAATGTAATCATCAAAGGAGATAGCACCCCCATGTCCCAGTTCCTGTGGGAGAGAAAAAGCCTAACTTCGGCAGGCACCTTGCTCTAAGCTGTAAAATGACAACTTGTAAAGATACGAAAATTTACTTTTCTTTTGGTCAAGTCAGTTAGCAAACACAGATGGCCGATGATCATTCTCTCAACCCCAATGCTTGAAAACTCTACCGCCCTTTGTTGCAGTGGAGTTGAGTTCAGACTGAGTTCTGGCCTCTCTTCCCTAGTGCAACAGCCTTGAATAAAGTCTTCCTCGCATGTTTAATTTTGGCCCATGCAATTTTTGCTTTGACACCAACAATGTAAATGCTGTCAACCAAGATATGTTGTGTTCCTGCAAATCCTGACTGCTTTGCAGATGAAAGATCAATGAGGCAAAGTGCCCCTTGGTTTGTGCATCTCCCTGGAGGATCTTGGGAAGGTACATCCGGGTCAAAGCCGACCCAAGAAGGAGGGATATCACCAACCACTCTCCATAAGTGGCACATCTTCAGGGAGCAGAAAGGGGTCAGCTGGAACTGGTCTGCTGCTGCCCAAAGCACAGCCTTACTAGATTTAACAGAGCCTGAGAGAACGCTCACCTCACACCAGGCACTGTTCTAAGCACTCCACAAATAATAGTCATTTAATTCTTACAATAACCCCGTGAAGCAGATTTTATTAATAGTCCCACATTTTCAGGTAAGGCACATTCTGGCACCACAGAAAGCTTAAGTAAACTTGCTCAAGCTCACACAGGTGGCAAGCCAATAAGCCTGGCATTTTGATTCCAGCAGCAATGTTGTTGTTTTTTTTTTCCCCCAGCAGCAATGTTTTAATGCCAAATTCTGCAACTAGAACGAAAGAGCACAAAATCCCAAAGGCATTGTAGTAGGCCCAGTGAGACCTGATCAGGAAACGAGGTCTGTTTTAAAGAAGTCTCCAAGTCTCTACCAGAAAGCAGTTCTCTATTTCGGAAGGAAAGTGGCCCATGACAGCCCGTCCAGCATGCACCCACCATGTCCTCTAGCCTATAGGATAGGACTATTCTGCACCAGCACTCCATCATTTCCTAAGGTTCGAGAGATTCCTGTATAAAAAGTTCTGTAGATCCTTTCTGTAAATCTGCTTTCACAATGAGCACAAGCCAGGCAGTTCCAGGAGAAAAACCTGTTTTTCTGCAAAGGGTTGTACAGAGGTGGCAGTGTCTGAGAACAACTGAACAATATCCACGTTCTTTTCCTCCCTGCAGTTCTGAAGCTCAGTATGACCTTGGCTGATCCCTCCAGTATATGCTTAAAATGAAGTGGTGGCTTTGACTGCCATCAAGGGCAAACCAAATTCACATTCAGTGTGCAGGGCAGCTTTTCTCTTCTCCCCTTTGCTCCCTTGCAACCTAACTTGCCTCCCTTGCTGCTTCAGAAAGTGCGAGAGAAGTCCTTTGGCAGAGTGAATGGATGCTTGCACAAAAGAAATAAAGCGATTTGAAGTTGCAACTTCACTTCAACTGCACAAAAAAGGGTCCCTTCGCTGGGTCCCTGAGACATGCCCCCCCACTTGGCAGAACCCCAAGAGGTCTCTGCATGGCCAGTCCTGGGCCAGGCAGGAGGAGACCTGGGCTGTGGCACCCAGCTCACCACCTCATCACACTCTGAACCTTCCTTTTTCCATCTGTGAAAAGTGACTCACAATATCTGTGCTTTGTACTCTCCAGGGCTATTACGAGGCTCAAATGAGATAATGTATGTAAAGCGCTTTGTAAACTGTAAAATACTCTACAAATGTAAGGGATTATTATAAACCACAATACAGCGATGTTTTATGCTTTTATAAAACTACTGGCTGGAACTGCAGGAAGGGGAATCCCTCTGGTGATTTTTATTTTGGAAACAGGAGGACTTGGGTTTGCTTCCTTGCCAGAAATTGGATTCCTGGCAGCAGCTGTTCATTCCATTTAGCTGGGCGACGCACATATGGCCGCCGCGCGCCTCCTGCGGAGCTGACAATATGTACTGCTTTGTCTGAGCACATCAAGGAAAAGCGTCTTTTCGCCTCCCTCGCTATTTCCAACTTGCCAAGTCTAACACCTAGGAACTAGAGACTTTCAAGTCGCACTTCACCACGGCAACATTTGGTTTTTTTAGATGAGATTTTTTTTTCCTCCTTAGCAACCAGAAATTTACAGGCAGCCTCTCACCGTAAAAACAGCCTTCCCTTGAGCTGTTCGATGCTTTTATAAAGCTTTGCCTTGGTTAAAATGAACATGATATTAATATTTGTCCTGGGACTGAGTCTGGACCAGCTGAAAAGGATTAAGCTACGAACAGGTTCTTTTTTTTTTTTTTTTTTTTTTTTTTTTCCTCTCTCCAGCGACGGCGAGGCGGGGGCGCTCTGGGTGACTGGGGGGTGGTGGGGAAGCAGGGGGAGCGGAGGGCGCCAGGGAGCCGAGTGCCTGCCGCTCTGCACAAATACCTGCCCCGGCGCTTTGCTGCAGGTAGCCACTCGCTGCAAGCTGAGGTGTTTTGAGATGACTCTACGTCTAAGAACTACTACTTGCTTGTAAATGTCAAGAGGAATTATGTACGTTTGTAGAAAAGTAACTGTTTGACTAATTTCCGGTTCCATGGAGCAAATGCACTACCCTATGTATTTAGAATCTGGTGCTGACAGCCAGGCCATGGCAAGCCTCAAGGTTATAGGATCATAAATGGGATTAGATAACCCAGACAGTGTGGCTCAGGCTCTAGCATTTTTAAAATATTATTAAAACCCCAGAAAAAGGGCAAACGATTTTGAAGGGAAAGTAAGACATAACAGACCCTCAACAAAGAGAAAATGGAATCCTGGAGATGGTTCTAGGGACTTGTTAATCCCCTGGAGCATTTCTAGAGTACATGTTAGAATAAATAAATATTTTAAAACATAAGACATAAAGAAGCAGGTCATGATTTATAGCGTAGAAAGATTTTTCTATTAGATTTGAGCCATGGAAGAAAGAAAAAGAAAAGGACAAGGAAAGTGTACTGAGAAAACCAAAATTGACAGTAAGAATTTGCAATTCCAGATAGCAGAATTCAGTGCACCACCTGGAAGGCTTTGCATTTTAAATTATCTGTTTCTTTTTAATCGACCAGATTAATTATTTCCACCTTGCCACTTGGCAGGTAGGTCACTGTTCCTTTTCACAGCATTAATGAACCCATTCACTTTTTCTCCATGTAATTAAGACTGTGAGTTACAGATCACATTCTTAAATTGGCTTAGTGTACAACCAACTCAGTCTTTATTAAACAAAATATATGACATCAAGTATTTCTCATTGAAAAAGTGTTGAGTTTCTACTGAGTTTTCTTCCAGTTGTTGTGAGAGTGGTGACTTTGTTCTTTTTATTTTGTGGAAAAGAAATACAGACCTATAAAGGTTATAGCATCCAGGGTGGTGTTTCATTCTTAATGTGCTCACAGTCTGGAGACCTAAAGGACAGCTGTTGGATTAATGTTCAAGTAATTCTATTGCCACCAAAATTCTGACCAAGGCCTTTCATGAGCTATTTGAAAAGAAATAACTTTGGGTATACTGTTAAAGTTAGTTAACTGAAATATATTGCCCTCTTCTGTTAGCTTTATTTCTAGGCCATTTAGGAAACCCTAGGAACATTAAGAGTTACTCTGCGTTGAATACAGTAGCGGAACACAGTAGAGAAAGCTTTGTTTGTGGTGTCTATGGCCCTCAAGAGAGCAAGCTTTAATTTAAGCCAACCCAAGCTGTCTCCCATAGCATGTGGCTTCATTCAGGATTTCTGGATCTCAACCTACTTCCCAGAGGAACTGAATTTAGAATGAAGGTTTAAGGTGCTTTAATCTTTCCAGGACCTGAATGGGATTTTCTCCAAGAAAATGAGTCTGGTGGAGCACCTAATCAAGAGGAAAACTGTTGGGACAGAACTTTTAATGGGGGTCACCTTTGCTGCTGGCAAAAGACTATCAACACAAATCTAAAATATTAGTAATACAAGTGCATTGTTTTTACATACTGAAAGCTTGTGAGAAATTCTGTTTGCGTTGTCTGAATACAGTGGGGTTGGGATCAAAGATACAACAACTGATATTTTTCTAATTCTTTTCTCCATTTCTTTGTAGAAATGGACACTTCTAGTCACACATAATAAGCTCTACTAATCACTGTGACAAAACTGCTCAAGTTTGTAACATAACTCACTTCCTAATTTTTTAACGGAACCTACATTTTGCAATCTTTTGTCCCACAGTTGTAGAACTTCACGGTGTTCTTTTACTATTGAGATTTCAGGTGGTTAACTGCTGTATTTCCTTCCAACCCAAAATGCAAGTGCAGTAATGATCTCCATGTGCTTCGATAAAGGCATGTTGGCCTGTGGTTATGTTTTAAGTAAGTGCCTAAACACACATACTCACACAGAGTCACAGTCAGCAGGAATGGCCTTTCATCTTGGTCTCACTGTGGGCAGGCTGTGGTTGTGACAAGAAACATACAAAGCTAATTGCAGTGTGGCTTAGCAAGGCTTTGTCTTTTTGCACTAAAAGGGACAGGTTAAATGCATTTTACCCATTGTTGGGATGGCTTGAAACAGCGTGGAGCCTTTATATGAATAGGGCATTTCAAATTCATGTCATATGAATGTGTGGGAATAGAGGTGACGGGAAGAGAAACATATCAATTTCAGGACCTGGAGTCCTTATACACGCTGTTGGAGTCCTCTTTGGGGCCTGTGCCCAAATTGTTTTGTGCTGGATAAAGCTGAAGACTGGGGCACTGGAAAGCATAACAATAAAAGAGAAATATGCTCAGAGCAATGAAGCTTTCAACTTCCAGGAAGCAAACCAAACTAGGAAGCCGCCTCAATACATTCCCGGTCCTGGCTGGCCAATTTCACCACAGGGACAGAGTCATTCCAAATGACAGTTAAGTCCATCTCTTTGCTTTCCTCTCCAGGAATAGGCTGCCAAGAGGCAAAAACATCTGCCTTGGGGAAATCTTTGGGCACTGTCAAAGTTCCCTGCTCACCCTTTAACCAGATTTTACTTCTGTGCTGGCGCAAGAGGGCTCCCAGACATAGCACTTGGGAAGCCCGCATACTGTAATGTAATCAGCTCCTCTCACTTCTGGCTCCATCCTCTGGAGCCACATCTTTACTAACACCTCTGCTTCTTGCCTCCCTCTTTGCCCTTCCCACAATTAGCTTATCTCATTTCAGGATGGCATCTAGATTAGGAGCCTTCAGGACAGGGCTGGGGGAGAAAAATAGGAACCAGGACTAAATTAGGTCTTGAGAGCTTATCCCCCTGTATAAAATACTGGATGTGTCACTTAAAATAATAACCACAAGGGATCTATCCAATGATTGCAATACTGGTTTCAGTTGTCCCCTGAAAAGGAAAAAAGACAACATGGTGAAGTGCACAAAAGCCTTTGTGACCTGCTCAGAAGCAGCATGTGTCACTCTGGTAGTATTTCATTAGCCAAAGAAAGTTATATGACCAGGTCTGACATCAATAGGGTGAGGAAGTATAATTCTGCTCCACAGAGAAGCAGAAAATATTTTTGAACAATATTACAACCATAGGCCAATCATCAAACATATTTGAAGCTAAAAGTCTAGAAATTAATGAAAATGAAAAAGGAAAGCTATAGGGAATGAAAAGACAAGATCTTGGTCAAACTTGAGTAGCTGAAGAGAACTGGATGTCTGATTATAACAAAGCCTGAGCAAAGGTCCACGTCTGATGACTTACTTGGACTTATTTTATAAATGACGTGGATGGAATCTGGCAGAGCTGGCCATCTAGAACTTAGAGCTAAGGTGCTCTGAAGAAGTGAAGTTCCAGTAAAGTACTCGCAGTCATGTGGTTGCAGAATGAGAAAAGCTACAATCATTTGTTAGTATGGGAAGAAAAGCTCGGCATTTCCTGACAAACACAATTCAGCAATATGGTTCCCTCTATAACAAAAGACATCTAGGCCCACCTGGTGGTGCCCAGCAGTTCGGTGGCAGATGTGGCCCTAAAGAGAGAGTATAGCCTAGAAAGTAGAAATATCCTAATTTTAATGGGGCCAGTCCCAAGGCATAGGCAACTCTGAGAGCTAGGATATCTTGGACCATGACCTTCTGTTGGTTATCTAATTTGGAGTGTTGACCTCACTTCTACTCGGCCAGGAGCCTGGTAAAGGAATTCCTCTCAAGATCAGATGAAAAGAGCTGAAAGGCCATTTGCTTAAGCGTCACTCAGCTAGCTAACAGCCCTGAGCAGGCGGCATCTCCTCTGTCCACCATCACCCCTGGCCCTCAGCTGGATGATAAGGGAGAACTCTGGCTCATAAGGCAGATGTCTCCACACCTGCCTCCACATCTGCCTGGATCAAAGTGAATGCAGTCAGATTTTGCCTTTGCCTAGACACAAATCTGTGCTTCAGCAAAATCCTACTAAGGCCCAACTGCAGGCTCTCACGCAGACCCACTGATCTCTGGGCAGTGAGTGGCAGAGGAGCAGAGAGGTTCACAGTTATGACCCTGTGAACTTGCACACCCAGAAACACTCAACTGAGCTGCATACTCACTGACAAGGAGGTGGAATCCCGGCCGCAGGCTTTTCACAAAACAGCACCTGCCGCTAACTGGAAGCCATGTAGCAAGCTGGTGCTGACATGCCCTCAGTGGCTCTTTGCCCTCTCCCCATCTGAGACACGAGGATGATTAATTGGAAACATCCCTGTTAGGAACCCACCATCTTGCAGTGCCTGCCTGTTCCTTGGCATGCATTAATCCCACCTGCATGGATTAATGTCAGATTCCTTAGGGGGGCAACTGGTTGTGAGGAGGAGGTCTAAAGCTGCCCTAAACAAAGATGAAGCTCATGAGATGGATGGGTATGAAATAACTGGATCACATACCAGACCAGGAGAATGGTTCCAAGGTGAAATGTTTCTAAGGCTAACTGAAGGACTTTGCCCCCTCAGGATGAGGGGACACACAGCGGTGGCTATGCGACAATACCAGCTACCCCTATGCTGTGGAAAGCCAGAGGGGCCCACTGTTTTTATCTTTTAAATATTTACCTACTCGGTACTCTTCTCCTGTTTTCTGGAAAGAGTTCAACTCCACTGGCCACAAGAGTGGGAACATGTGCACAAGTTTGGCCCAATCATAGTAACTCATACACTTATTTTTTAAAAGTGGACAGATAATCCAATGGGGACTAACTGGACTCCTTCCCTGGGATTTTTCAATGATAACTTGCCTCTTGGATCAGTGAAGCTGATGGTGCCACATTTGGCCACTTGGCAGGAAGGCTGTGAGCATGGTATTTCTTTGGAGGACAAGGTGGGGGGATTGGTGAAGTAGGCACAGGACTAATTATGTCCAGTACAGGTCTGAAGAGAGAAAGAAAGAAGCAGCAAGGACCACATCTTATTCTTATTTGCATCCCCAATGCCTACATGGTGCTACATATATGTTCGATGAATGGATAAATGCATGAATGAACATATGAGGCAATAAATGAAATTAATGAAGCAGAAGCAAGTGCTACTCAGAAGACAATTAGTCTTACATTAGAACAAGAAGGAATCGGGACACCACTCAGCAGCCTTCCTGGACCAGAGCTGTTCCTGGCACACGCTTGTGTTCTGGACCCCAGACCTGCCCCTCATAGGCTGCCTTCTCAGAGCATGAGCAAGGAAAAACCCTGTGAGCCAGTGTTTCAAGCAGAACCTCCCTCTGTCTATGAAAATTCCCCCATGCCAACGACGGGGCTTGACCCAAGAGGCCTCTGGAACAGGAGAGGACTTTAGTTGCACTCTCTAATTAATCTTGGATTTAGCAAGAGTGGCTGAGAGCATCAAAAGTCTCTCATCAAACAGATGCTTCTCCTGAGCTCTAACAACTAACAAAGTTGTCAACTATGTTAAGGAACAAGAAGCCATAAAATTGTTTAACAGCCCAGTGCCTTAGTCAAACAGACACGGAGAGGAAGGTACTGGATTTGCACTCAGAAGGGGGTGAGTTTGAGTTTGAGTAACCTGGAACAAGTCCCTTGACCTATAAGGCCCTAGTTTTCCTTTAAAATGAGGATAATTGGGCGCCTGGGTGGCTCAGTTGGTTAAGCGACTGCCTTTGGCTCAGGTCATGATCCTGGAGTCCCTGGATCGAGTCCCGCATCGGGCTCCCTGCTCGGCGGGGAGTCTGCTTCTCCCTCTCCCACTCCCCCTGCTTGTGTTCCCTCTCTCGCTGTGTCTTTCTCTGTCAAATAAATAAATAAAATCTTTAAAAAATAATAAAATAAAATAAAATGAGGATAATTGCTTCCATCCTCCCCATACCTCATTTGGTTGTAGTGAAGATCACTTTAGACAACATTTATGAAAAGAGTTTGTAAATGGGCGAAACATGGGTATGAGAGATTGTTACTAGTGTCACCAATTAACAAAAAATGGATGGGTGCTGGGAAAATCTGGAGGTAAAAAGGTCAGTTAGGAGGCTGCAGGTCACCACCTATGGGAAATGCTAACTTGAGCCAATGCAGAAGCAATGGGAATGAGAAAAGGGGCAGGGACTCTCCCTTAACTTTCTGCCCATATGAAGCATCTAAGTTGTTTAATAAATAGAGTATAACCAGCAATTCTTTGTAAAGAAATCATCTTTCTTATCAAAACATTACCTGTTACAGTAAATTACCTATTTCTAAATTCTGAATTTCTCTCCTATTTTTGTAACACCAATGAGCTTGGTATGTATTTTATTATTGCATTTATCACCCTGATTTAATGTGTTTGTTACATTTTTCATCTCCTCTCTTAGATTTGAATCCCTGCAGGGCAAGGGCCATGTTTTATTAATATTTGAAATCTCTCGTGGTACCTAGCACACTGTTTAATGCATAATAAACATGTACAGTTTGATGGATGAATGATTAATCATATCACTGTGGATTAATTACTGCAAATCATCACAACAATCTTGCAAGGCAGGTACTTTAATTCCCATTTTGCAGATGAAGAAACTAAGACTCAGAGAGGTTAAGTAAGTAAGTTACCCAAGGTCCCATAGCTGGTAGAGTCTGGATTCAAATGGCCTGCTCTCGAGCCCTCACCACCTCTGCCTGTTTCCACAGTGCCCAGCTAATAATAACAATTCTGGAGGGGTGTATCCTTGTGATTTTGCATGTGTCTTCCAGTTGCTGAACTCCTATCCAACCCTGTACTTGTCTTGTCTGGACACACATTTTACTTTGGGGAGAAGGGAAAGAGCCTCTGGGAGTGAGGCACTGCTGTGAAGACAATGGGAAGGACTGAGTTTATAAGTCCTCTTCTGAAAATGATCAGCTTCTTCTGGGCCAAGATTCTCGAGGGTAAAGCCTGATACAAACTTTTTTTTTAATTATTTATTTATTTAAGAAAGAGAGCAAGAGAGCTGCAAGTGGCGGGGAGGAGCAGAGGGAGAGGGACAAGGAGACTCTCCACTAGGCGTGGGGCTCAATCCCAGGACCCTGAGATCATGACTTGAGCTGAAACCAAGAGTCAGCTGCTCCACCAACTGAGCCACTCAGGCACCCCAAGCCTGATACAAACTCTTAAACAAAACTAAAGGAAGTTCCTGAACTTGAGGAACCCAGTGTGCCCCACCTTCTCCTGTGGGGTCTTTATTGTTTCAGGACGAGTAAAGGATGGAGAGAATGAGAAGGATCAGGACTCCACCTGTGTCCAGCTAGGAAGGCAGCTAGCAAAGACTATCCAGACAGGAAAAGAGGTTTCTGCACCACTAGTAGTCTAGGATGTAGAGTTTTTAAAGGCTTCTTGTCATTGATAAGGGAAACCAAGCTACTCTTATATGTCATGTCCCTGCTTTGTTTTGTTTTATTCACATATCATAAGCACATCTGACCTGCCTGGTCCAGCTAATACATTGATGTGCAAATACGTTCCTCTAATAGGAGATCCAGAATTCACAGTGCTATTTGTAGAACATCATTAAAAATTGCTCCATTTCGGGGCGCCTTGGGTGGCTCAGTCGGTGGAGCATCTGACTCTTGATTTCGGCTCAGATCATGATCTTGGGGTTGTGGGATCGAGACCCACATGGGGCTCCATGATGGGCGTGCAGTTTGCTTGAGATTCTTCCTCTCTCTCTGCCCCTCCCTGCCCCTCTCTCTCTCCCTCTCTCTCTTAAAAAAAAAAAAAATTTGCTCCATTTCATTGTAAATTTCATCATACAAACCAGTGACAATTTTACTGAGACAAGTGATACCAGGCCCTAGAGATGAAAGGATATTTAATAAACTCAGAGTACAGAAAGTATAAAATGTAAATATATAAAAGGATATAAAATGTAAAATGTATAAAACGTAAATGTCTTCTTTCGGAACAGCTACCCATCCCACTCCCTCTCCAGAAGGACACTGTTGACAGTTTCTGATGTATCCTTCCAGAAATGTCTCCACATCTATATAAACTTATTTAGAATATGTATATCCTTTAAAAAAAAAAACAGTAAGGAGTTCATATTATAGATGTACTTTTATGCTTTGGTATACCGACAAAATACATACTATAAATAATAGAAACTATTTATTATTAAGTGGTTTTAAATGAAATAAGAAATGAACTTTGAATGAATAAGTAAATGAATGACACACACTGTATGCTTTGATATGGTCCTGAAATGATCATCTAGCTATAAACTATACACAGACCTTGCTCTTATTTCCCAACTAGTCCCACTTTCTGGTTTTTTGAAAGGCACCATGCCCTGTCAGTCAAGTAGGAGCATGTGAGCCCTGACCTCCACCCCACTCCCTCATCCAGAAATCCCAAACCAATGGGCCTGAAAAAGAGAAGAAGCAGGTTTGTTTTTTCATTGACAACCTAAGCACATACCTCTAAAAATCTCACTAATTTAATTGAAACGAGCCTGAGCTACAGGATAATTCTATACATAGACTGTCACTGAGACCCAAAACATTTTTTTCGAATAGTGTTCAGGCCTAGTGACCTTAATTAAGGAAAAAGAAAGATTCATATGCTATTTATTCAGTCCCGTGCATATCCACTACAGATATTCTAAAGCCCTTACTTCAGATTCCTATTAATTACCTTAGCAAACACCTTTTGGGCTACTGGAACAAAGATCACCTTCACTCCAAGCCAGTTAGCATGAAGGAATGAAGTCTGACCACATTCCTGAGCTGGAGCTCTCAGGGCCTTGAACCCCTGTGCAGCTCTGCTTCAGTCCCGCCACTGAGTTCCACAGAGGGGTGGGGAAGGGGCTGGAGAAAGGGCTAACATAGGGAGGGTGCTGACCTGCAGTTGGTCCCTTCCAGGTTGCAAAGAGCCATGGAAATCCCTAGAATCTCAACGGGCCTCTGGGACCTCAGAGTGGGAAGCCCAACCAAGGCTGACTTCATGGTCTCCTTAGCATTGCCCTTCCCGCAGGTGACCTCCTGACTCCTCCCTGGCTCCCTACACAGTCCCTACTGTGACATCCTGCTGGCCAAGGAGCTAGGTGCACAGATTTGTTCCCAGCAGGGATGGACCTCTGCACCACCCATTCCAGAGACTATCCCAAGATGCCCATCTCTACTACCCCATGCCACACTGGGACAAAGATTTTAACCAACCCACAGGTCTGAGGGGAGAGGGGACCTGGTATCTGGAAGGCTCTTCCTTACCCCACTGAGATCTGTGGGTGTGTAAGGGTAGAACAGCTCAACTTTTCTCCACGAAGGAATCAGACACACAGGCATTCATATCCCAACTCCTTCACTCAACAGACTTACAGCTGATGAGGCTCCTTGACTTCTCTGAGCCTCAGCTTCACAAACAACAGAGGGGGAAGGACATCACCTACTTTATAGGACAGTTGTAAGAATTAAGCTACACAAAGCCCGGTGGTTTCCGGTGGTAGACTGCCATGCTAACACCTGTTTTCGCAGCTTGGCCTTCATCTTTATAATGGGACCACTAACCTTGGTCAACCAAATCTCTCACCACTGACAAAAATCACTCTTATAACGTATGTGTATCAAGTAAGGAGAAGATACACTGTTTGTACTCCAATTGGGGACATGTTTGGTTCCTCCCTGTATAAAACACAAGACAAGACTAGTTGGGGTTTCATTTGGTTTTTGTCTTGTGCAGACATGCTTAAGCACTACTGCCTAAAACAGCAGGGGTTGGATAAGCCCAAGTGTTAGATGATGTGACAGTTGACCAAGCCATGCCTTGAACTTTGAAGTTGCCTGAGCCAACCAGTCCATTAATCACGGTGCACTTTTCAAGATATGAGATCAAAGGTGAGTCTCTCCCTGCCCTCCCTTGTAAACAGCGGGACACCTACATACCTACATGGGGAACTGACCATGCAAGGAGGTGTGTGATAAGTGCGAAAAAGTGGCACAGGCAATACTCTAACAGCACGAACTGGACATCTTACTACCAAGCACAGAGAATTTAGAGTCAGCCCTTCCCCACCATGACTTCTGTGTTCTGACCTGAACCCAAGCTGAGCTTCAGACCTTGAGGTCAGTTATCTTCAACCTTGTCTTTGTCCCTTACTAGAAAGACAATCAAGTTCCTCAAGGGCCTTCCTGATGGCACCTAGCATAATGTTTGGAACATAGTACTTGCTCAATTAATGATAAAAATCAATTCACACTTAAGGCTATCAGTTGCCTGATTTTTAGACCAGGCGTGCACATGGGATAGGTAGCAGGTGCCTGCTCTGGGCAATTCTAATGCTATTGTTATTGCTGCCTTTGATATTTCTTTGTAGAAACAGAACACAAACATCTGACGGTGTGTGGATGGGGAGGGAAGGGGGAAGCCTCTTTGTTTAAAGGAAGCTCAAAGGCTTACAGAGACAGAAGTGAGTCCCGATCCCATACCGACAGATGTTCTGCAATCACTCCTGGCTGCTGGAGACACTGAGAGCTGAAGTTCCCAGGTGGCTGCAGACCTGCCTGAATGTGACAAGGAAGGCCACTCATTAGAGCCCCCAAACCATTGCCCCAGGCCAGTTTCAGGGCTCCTGGCTGGGTCTGCCTTTCTGGGTACACCACCTGGGCCATGAGGCCTGGAAGATTACCTTGATGGCCGCATCAATCTGGCAGAAATGCAAAGGCACGGAGGTATCAGGCAAGCTATTAGTGCCTGTGTTTGTGATCTTCTGGCACTTGCAGCCCACGCTGGCTGGCTTGCCAGCTTGCCCTGGCACTCAGGCCTAGTATTTCAGAAAGTTCTGGCAGCAGAACCTATGAAATAGTAACTTTAAAAAATGTGGAGAAAGCTAATGTCGCATTGGCAAAGCTCACCTGGGGCCACCTCCATCTGTCGGCCCCTCTCTTTATGGCTCTCCATTTTACTTTCTCTTTAGTGGTCAGAGCCTCTGCTGTCCTTTCCATGCCCTCACTGGGGAGAGGCCTGTGGATGGTCTTCCACTGTCCCCTGGTTTATGACTCCCTCCTCCTTACAGTTTAACAGCTGGGCAAAACAGCTGAAGCAATTCCCGTAAGGGCTGTCAGCTAAGACTGCAGTGGAGAGGAAATGGCTTAGAATGCAGTGTACATACCAAACTCCCTACCACAGATGGGCAGAGGGGCCTGGGCAGAGCCTGAGATGGTTATAATGGGGCAGCACGAGTGGTCTCAGGTCTCCTTCTGCAGCCCAAGGCAGATTGAACAGAGACAGTTGTGGGATATAGGGCCTTTCCTGCTACCCTCTGGGCTTCAGCTAGGGTTCCTTAGTTGTAAGCAACAGAAACGAAGTATGTTAAGTTTAAAAAAAGGAACTTGTTGAAAGGGTACAGGGTAGCTCACAAAACAGAAGAGGGTGATTAGCTTAGTCTTAGAAAGGGCAGGAAAAATGGAAGGTCTTGGGATCAAGGTAACAACCCATAAGAACATATTAATCTCTTCAGAATATTTTTTTTAAAGATTTATTGATTTATTCCAGAGGAGGGAAGGGGCAAAGGGAAAGGGAGAGAGAATCTCAAGCAGACTCCCCACTGAGCACAGAGCCCGACATGGGACTCCATCTCACAACTGGGAGATCATGACTTGAGCTGAAATCAAGAGTCAGACGCTTAACCGACTGAGCCACCCTGGTGCTCCCTGAACATTTTTGTGCCACTTTCAAGCTGTTCAACATTCCTGGTGACTCTGGCCGGCTATACTTGGATCAAGTGACCCAAACAAAGCCAATCAGAGGCTTTGACCCAAACAAATCCTCATTTGATTGACAAGGAGCTCACTTGTGAGAGGAACCCTAATGAGGAGACCCACCAAGACTTCCCAGAGCACAGGAGAGGGCTTGTTCCCAAAGGAAAAAGTTGGCCAACTACTGGGTGGGCAAAAGCAACCGGTATCCATCACTCAAACCCACAGAATCCTTTTCTCTTCACTCTGCACTTGCTCTACCTTGCCGCCAACTGGATTTTACCGTGAGAAAAATGGTGGAAGAGTTAAGGGAGTCAAGGACAGGAGAGGACTTGATTACTGTTGGCGAGTCCAGTAGACCTTGCCAGGGGAGTCTTGGAACTGTTTCTACTTCCTCGAAAATCTGAATAGTTCATTCATCCAAGCCAGAAACCTGGGAGATACCTAGATGCCTCCATCTTCTTTCCTCTTTCCCTCAAATCAAATTGGGCACCAATTTCTTTCATTTTATCCCCTGAACATTTCTCATCTCTACACAACCTTTCAGGGCTCCAGCCTTTTATTTGCCTGGGACCACAGCCTTCTAACCCATAGCCTTCCCTCCAGGCTGCTCCTTCCAATACTCTCCCAAGCTGCAGCCAGAGGGATCTCTTAGGAACCCAAATCTGATCATTTCTCTCCCTCTCAGGGGCTTCCATTGCATTCGGGAAAGCCTTGACACACACACCACACAGGGCCCCTTGATTAGTCTCCAGCTTACTTCTTCAAACTTCTTGCAAGTTTTTCCCTTCTTTACAACTTTCACATGAAGTTTCTTGAAGCACCGTTAGTGCTGGCTAATTGTTTGCTTTGAAGAGATAGATATAAAAGAGCTATCTTCTCCCACTGCCTAGATTTTGAGGGACTGAATTGTGGCCTTGAAAATTCATACATTGAAGCCCCAATCCCCTGTGTGACTGTATTTGGAGGAAGGAGGTAATAAATAAGGGTAGGACCCTAATATAATAGGATTGGTTTACTTATAAGACGAGAGAGACCAGAACTCTCTCTATCATGTGAGATCACAAGCCAGGAAGAGAGCTCTCAACAGAAATCCACCCTGCCAGACTTTGATCTGGGACTTCTAGCCTCCAGAATTGTGAGAAAGAAATTTCTGTTATTTAAACCACCTAGACCATGGGATTATGTTATGGCAGCCAGAGCTAAGACAAGGGGTAAATTGTGAAAGAGTCTTTATAAATCTTGACATCTCTTTGAAGTCTTTTTTTTTTATAATAAGTTTTGGTATTTTTGCATTCTACCTCAAAATAGTCTTATTTGCTTTAATATAAATATATTGTTTTAAATCACATGCACAGTGAATCAGGCCATAGTGATCTGCTGACTTCTAGTATCCTCAGCCCACCATACCCCACTCTACCACCCAAGGGGGTTTAGAACCCAGTTTCAAAGCCCATGTCAGCTGTTTCTCCTCAAAGCTTCTGCATATTTTGCTCTCTGCTAGAACATCCTCTAACTCCTTTTTGCCCAATTGGTGAAGCCTCTAAAGCAAAACTCAGTGTCACTTCTGTTGTTTTGTTTTGTTTTTTAAGATTTTACTTATTTGAGAGAGCGAGAGAACAGAGGGAGAGTAAGAAGGAGAAGCAGACTCCCCACTGAGCAGAGAGCCCGATGTCGGGCTCGATTCCAGGACCCTGAGATCATGACCTGAGCCAAAGGCAGACACTCAACTGACTGAGCCACCCAGGCACCCTGTCACTTGTGCTTTTATGATGCTCCTGGCCTCACACCTCAACGTGGAGCCAGCTGACATCCTCCTTTGGGCACTCACTAGGCCTTTTGCAGATGTCCAGCCTTTTATTACTCACATGCATGTTTATGTTTGACTCTACTTAATTGTAAGGTCCTGGGGGGGCAGGCAGGAGCTCTGATTTATTGGTGAGTCCCCCAGGGCCCAGAAGAGGGCAAAGCACAAAGTACATGCTTAGTAACTGTAGAAGAATGAATGAGTGAATGAATGAATGAACTCACAAATCAGCTTCATTAAAGCAGCAGTCATGGGGTGCCCGGGTGGCTCAGTCAGTTGAGCGGCTGCCTTTGGTTCAGGTCATGATCCCAGGGTCCTGGGATCGAGCCCCGCATTGGGGTTCCTGCTCAGTGGGGAGCCTATTTCTCCCTCTCCCTCTGCCTGCCGCTCTGCCTAATTGTGCTCTCTTTCTCTATCAAATAAATAAATAAATAAAATCTTAAAAAAAAAAAAAAGCAGCAGTCATTTCTGTGGGATATTCTTGAGAACAGTGTTAAAACGTGAAATGTCTCACAAAAATGGACAGTGAAATATCTATGGCTAATGCCAGCAGCAGGGAGGCAAGGTTAGGTCTGCTCCAAAAGGCACGACCACTGAGCAGTCTCACAGAATGAGGGGGATAGCACAGAGGGTCTCCTGAGATTTCTGCAACTTGTATTGGTGAGCTTGCTCCCTAAACCCTCATTGCCTCTCACACTGAACCCCCTTTCTGAGCTCTAACATAGTTGAGCTCCTTAGTACCTCAGGCTTGGATTATCATTTATTTATTTAGGACAGTGGCCTAAAAGCAAGCCCCTCTTCAGTCACTCTGTGTATCAATGCCAGGAGTACTCACTCCACCCAAAATTCCACCCCAATCAACCACATACCTGGAGAACGTGGTCTGAGGAATTTAAGCTCCTTCAGTCCCTAGCCTCAACTTCCTTCTCAGTAATAGTCCACAAAGAGAATTGGCAAAGCTGGCTCTAGGTATTCACAGTAGTGAATTCAATGGACAGAACTCCCAGCCCTTAGGGACCTTCTATCCTTGTAGCCTTGTCTACCCCACCTCCTTTCACCATCTTTCCCCCACCCGCTCCCCATTACCTGAACACACCTCCTCATTCCCATTTCCCTGCCTTTGCAGAGGAGTGTATCTTTTCCACCACTAGAATGTAAACTACCTAAAGGCAGAAATGGGTTTCTGTCTCCTTCTGGGTCTTGCTCAGTGCTCTGCACGTGGAACTCAATGAATACAGACTGAAGCAGGGCCGTTAGTTGGCAGGAAACAACTCTGTGGGACTCTCCCTGACCTTGTGGCTTCATTTCCCACTTCCCAAGATACCCACTTCTCTCTGTCACTCTGAGTCCTGCCAGCTGAGGCACTTGCAGCAGTCTGTCAGTTTAGGATGATGCCCCGCATCAGGGCTCTGGTAACGGGAGAAGGACCCAAGTCTTGAAGGTGTCACAAGGCAGACATTTTCTTTGAATCTTGATAAAACTGGCCAGGGTCTTTCTTCCTTTCTTGATTTCTCCAGAACAGAAACTACATATATATATATATATATATATATATATATGCACACTCTGAGACATATTCTAACTAGTGGGGATTCTTTTTATTTTTGTGAGTGACAAGGATGTTAGAGCAGAGAAGAAAAATAAGGCAGCAAGAGGACCTTCAAAGACCTGGGGTGTCCTCTCAGGAACCCCATTACATACACACATGCACAGAGGCATGCAGGCCAGGGAGCTCACAGCATGCACTGCTACTAGAATGGAGTCACAACCTAGGTCTCATGAACATCGTGTCCAGATGGTTGCCCTGGCATAGTCAGACAAAACCTGCTCAGAACACACAGACTGTGCAGGCTGTCTCTCCATCACAGCAGAAGTCATGACCAGCCCCGTTTCCCACTATCTCCAGCCATTCATACTGCAATCTGCCAAAGGGGAAGAAAGGGAAGCAGTTCATAGACATCATTATCACTTGCTCAGCAATGTGGACTCCTCCTCTAAACTGGTTTTCTTGTCTGCCAAACACGGCAGCCAAGATAGCTCCTACCCTGGGACCAAATCAAAGGAGAGAGGAATTTAAGGGAAAAAAAAATTAAAATCCTTCTAGATAGCAAAACCCACAATGCTCTGGGGCCACATCTAATTAACTTAGAGCCTCTGATGTCAACAGCTTCCAAGCCTGGCATGGTGCATTCGCAAACACATTCCAGGAGAGTCAACATGATCTGGTGTTGACACAGGCCTATAACTGTCAGAGGCAGTAATTTTCAATTTATGGATGCCGTAAACCTTTGGCAATAGGATTGCTACAATGTGTGGTGTGTTTTTGACAATAAGCAGGAGGTGGGGAGTTGGGGAGTACTGGCTCCACATTTGGCCATGGCCATGGGCTCATGAAGGCAAGCCTGTAGTGATTTCTGCTATTGCAAGGCAACTGCAATAGTAGCTCCAACAATGAACTTAAGAATGTTACGTGGTTCTTTACTAGCAAACTCTAGACTTCATATCAGACCAAAGGTCATTATTTATTCAATAAACATTGATTACCACCTATCATGTACCAGGCACATAATGCAGAATCAGCACAATGGAAGCACAAGAAATGGGGTATAAGCTTACCTCCAGGGGACTCAATAATAGGTCTCCTTGCTTCTAAGAATCCTCTTGGAGGAACAATGAAGGAAGAAAAAAAACAAACAAAATGAAAGGAGAGGGATAATGAACACAGTTCTCATCACCTTTCGCTCCTATCACCTCGGGGTTTGGTGTCCATAGGTGCAGGTGTGGGATTGGTTCAATGTGGGCTGCAATAGGGAGAGTAACTATTTCATTGTCTGAGACCCAAAGATAATAATGGGTCTGATGATTTACCAAAATAAAACATAACCAAAAATATTCATTTATTATCACTTATAGACCAAGGCCAACATGTGGAGGTCCTCAGGGTCTAGGGTTTGAAAGCCTAGGCAATGTGGTCCCAAGCTGGTATAGAAGAATACCTGTGGTTTTTGTGAGTATGTATGCAGGTGCACATGTCTGAATCTCCCCAAATAGATCCTTCTGGTTCTCAAAAGCAGAGGTAGCCAGGTCATTGAGAGCTATGCAATCAGCAAACATTTTCTAAACACCTACAGGATGCCAAGCTGACACAAAGGAGCTGAAGGGCAGACTGTGTGGCTCTCAGAAGTTAGTGTACTTCTGCTTAACAACAGAGAGGAGAGAACCTGCTTAGATTCATATTCACATACTCATTTTCAGGCGATTCCAAGGCTTTTATCTTGAACAAAAAAAGAAAACGAAGAATGTTACCACTACCTATCAGAAAGGCTAAAATCCAAAACACTGACCAACACCAAGTGCTGCCGAGGAAGGGAGCTGCAGGAATTCTCATACACTGCTGGTGGGAGTGCAGAATGGTATGGGCACTCTGGAAGATGGTTTGTGACAGAAGTAACCATACTCTTACCATACGTTCCAGCAATCATGCTCCTTGGTGTTTACCCA
The DNA here is from genome assembly GCF_002201575.2 of Neomonachus schauinslandi. Taxonomy (NCBI): domain Eukaryota; kingdom Metazoa; phylum Chordata; class Mammalia; order Carnivora; family Phocidae; genus Neomonachus; species Neomonachus schauinslandi. The sequence goes on along the minus strand of NC_058405.1, from coordinate 138,436,338 downwards.
AAGGAGCTGAAAACTTATATCCACACAAAAACCTGCACACAGATGTTTTTAAGGCAGCTTTATTCATCATTGCCAACACTTGGAAGCAACCAAGATGTCCTTCAGTAGGTGAATGGATAAACTGTGGTACATCCAGACAATAGAAATATTATTCAGCAGTAAAAAGAAATGAGCTATCAAGCCGTAAAAAAGACATGAAAGAAACTTAAATTCCTATTATTAAGTGAAAGACGCCAATCTGAAAAGGCTACATATTATATGATTCCAACTATATGACATTTTGTAAAAGGTAAAAAGATCAAGGGCTGCCAGGGGCTTGGGGGAAGGGAGGGATGAATATGTGGAGCACAAGAGATTTTTAGGGTAGTGAAATTATTCTGTACGATACTATAATGGTGGATACATGTCTTTAAACATTTGTCAAAAGCCATAGAAGTTACAACACCAAGAGTGAATTCTAATATAAGCCACAGGCTTTGATTGATAATATGTCAATACTGGTTCATTGACTGTGACAAATGTACCATTCTGGTAGGAGATGTTAATGGTGAGGGAGGCTGGAAGTGGACAGGAGAGGGAGTATACGGGAATTCTCCATACTTTCTGTTCAATTTTGCTCAACTTTTGTGAATCTAAAACTCTAAAAAATAAAGCCATAAATAAACAAATGAATGGATGAATAAATAAGAGAAAATGGCATTCCAACCTGTGAACACTTGAAGAAAGAAGTGGATCTGATGGGTAAGTTTCTCAGCTAGGGCCCTGAGCAGATTTCTTGGGTTCTTTTTGACAATGAAATATTTTATATTTTTACATCAATATATAGCCATGTTTAGAAATGGGATAATGGTTCCAATAAGCCTGTACCCAGCCCCAGGAGTTGGGCCATAGCTTCCAATCCAGGAGCCAGACGAAGTCCATATAAGGGAGCTGGTGCAGTCCAGACCTCTCAGTGTTCCATGGCCAGGAAAGATTGTGTTGAAGAGTAAGAATGCTTGACCAGGCACAGTATCATGGCTGTGATATATTAAATGAAAAGAAGTACTCTGCAGAGAGCATAAATGGTCCCAATTCTAGTTGATTTTAGACAAAAGACACACAAATTGTTAACAGCAGTTGTCTTGGGTTGACAGGCTAATGGTGTGACTTTTATGTTCTGCTTTATGCATCTCTATGTTCTAAATTTTCTACAATGTAGATATGTATTATTTTTTAATCAAAGGCAGAAGAGAGAATGATCATTCATCAACAGAGCTCCCATTGAAGGTTTGGGTTTATCAAGATGAAAAATGACCAGCAGGTAAACAATCTGACTCAGAGCAAGCTTCTGAAGGACTGAGGTACACTTGGGTTAAAATAAAAACTGTGCACATGAGAACATAAACCCATATGTGTTGTTTTTAAGTCAACCACATGGGCCATAGCAGTAACGATCTGCCCAGTTCTTGTCCACTCCCAGGAGAAGAGAATCAAAAGAGCACAAAGTATTTGAACATGGCAGGTTTCCTCATCAAGGTTCAACCTCTTCAGGCATGGAAAGAAAATGCTCTCTCCAAAGCTGAAAGGGCAAGAATGGTAGTGTCTGCAGCCCTAAAACAGATACAAGTAAGACAACTGGAGTTGTGGGCCTGAGTGTTTAAATCTTAATAGGTTGAGACTAAGGAGGTGGGGGGAGGAGACGGAAATTAAATAAACCTGAACCACAGCCAGGAATCAAAACCCAACACCTTCTACTTGATGTGATGGCTCTTCCAGGAGCCTGTTAACACTTCATAACTTAACTGACACCCACAAAAGAAACCATTCCACAGGGGCAACACATAACAGGCCACATACCCAGAAGTGATGACAGTCTCTGGAGCAGAACAGACAATTCTTCCCAGAAAGGCTCTGCAGTGAAGAAGCAAAAGAATATGGGGACATTTTTAAATGTCCCTCCACATTCCTGAGTGTGATTTGTCCATCCAAATCCTGGGAATGCACATTTTTGTATTTCAGTGAAGGGCTCCTGTTTGACATGTGAGAGAGTGGATTTCCAAATCCTGTCTGGAGGGCTAGATGAGAACTTGAGGATGGGCTGTGAGTCCTACCAAGAGCTGCTGGGCCACTAAGGTGCTGTCACGTGGGTTCCTCTAACATGAGAAACATCCTGAGTCAAAGTCACTGTGGCAGTCAGGGGCTCAGTTGAAGGTCAGATCTACAAAGTCAAGCAGGTGTCATTCCCATCCTGGGGCTTAAAAAAAAATTAGAGCTGAAAAATTCTCAGAAGTCATATAAATTGACAGATATCTCATTAGGGGTTAGGGAAGTAGGGTTAGGATTAAGTATGTGTTATTAAACATTAAACGGCCTTTCTAGATTTTTATGATGTATGAATCACACTGATATTCACATCTCCTTTATCCGTCATAACAAAGCAATATGATAAGTAATATTGTCACTACTATTTTATTTGAAGAAACTGAGCCTCAGGGAAAATGTCTTGCCCAAGATGGTAAGCTAGTAAGTGACAAAGCTGGGATTTGAACCCAGATCTTCTCACTCAGCACTCAGGTCCACACTGCCTACTCTAGGGCAGCTAGCAGAGTACTACAAAGGAACTTCCAAGCAGGACTTGGAATGGGAGCCTGGACAGTCTGAGAGTCTTTCCAGGACAGGGATCATGTCCTGTTTACCTTTGTCTCAGGGGCTGGTGTATGGAAGACTTCATATATGGTGAATGATGGAGGAAGAGGAGTCAGGAAGACTTAAGGAACCCAGCGGGACTCAGTGCCAGCTCACAGACTGATGGCTTTGGGCGAATCAATGTCTCATGATGGCCTCTATCAGAAGGTAAAGCAATGAAACTTCTTAGAGCACCTCCAAGAGCCAACTTGGTATAGTGACTACAGCTCTGGGCATATGTAAACCTCCCTCCCTGACCTTTGGGGACTTTCAGAAACAACTTTGGGCCACTTCTAAGGCCTAATCTTTCAGCCGCTGAAGATTGAAGCAGGTGACATTTAAATTATTTTTGTGTTTAAAGATACCTGTTTTTGAACTTACCAATCTAGAGTGGGTATCTTTCTAAATCAGTAAATATATATAGATCTATGTCACAATGGTTAATAGTTATATTGTTCTCCACAATGTACAAGAACACAATTTACTTAACTAACACTCTAGGGGCACCTGGGTGGCTCAGTTGGTTAAGTGTCTGCCTTCGGCTCAGCTCATGATCTCGGGGTCCTGGGATCAAGCCCCGCATCAGGCTCCTTGCTCAGAGGGGAGTCTGTTCTCCCTCTCCCTCTGCCCTTCCCCCGGCTTGTACTCTCTCCCTCTCTCAAATAAATAAATAAAACTTTTTAAAAAAATAACTGACACTCGGGACGCCTGGGTGGCTCAGTCAGTTAAGCATCTGCCTTCGGCTCAGGTCATGATCCCAGGGTCCTGGGATCGAGTCCCGCATCGGGCTCCCTACCTCGTGGGGAGCCTGCTTCTCCCTCTGCCTCTGTCTCTCTCTCTCTCTGTCTCTCATGAATAAATAAGTAAAATCTTTAAAAAAAAAAAATAACTGACATTCTATTGATGTCATTTATGTTATTTCCCATTTTTTGCTACTATGACCATGCTGCTGTGAACTCTGCTTTGCTCTCTGCAAAGAGAGTTTCTGAACTTAATAAAGAAGATTGGATGGTCAAAACAGAAAAGGTGACTTTCAGCTTGGGGAGGAAGATTAGGCAAGGCTTCATGGCACATGTAAAGTTTGAGCTGGACTTGGTGGTCAGGTAGAGATTATGAGGTGAGGATGGGGGAAAAACAATCCAAGGAGATGACTGACCTAGAACAAAGGCAGGCAGCTGGGAAAGCATGGGTTTTGCATGGGGAAAGAGAGTACTGTATAATGAGATCAGAGCACAGAGAGAGATGATGAAACAGAGGGGCTGGAAATAAGATTCCCAAGTAGGTTTGGACAAGACCGAGGAGGGCTTTGACTGCCAGAGAAAGGGGTCTATTTTTGTAGATCAATAAGACGGTTTCATGCTGACTCTTTCATGTTAGAGATCATCCCTCCAGGCCTTAGTACTCAATGTATAACTCAAAGTCAATTCTCCTGTTAATGGTAATAAAGAAAAAAGAATGCCCTTGATTCCAGATTGGAACATTAGAAAATTCACAGACTCAGAAGTTCAGTGAGATATGCATGAAATCACTTGGTATGGATGTGTCATACAGTAACTGTCCAATAAAAGGTAATTATTAGCATGCATAACCACAACAAGAGGTCATTTTGAAATTCTGGAATTCTGCAGTTAGAAACAGCTTTTTTTCATGCTGACTTTGCTCTCTCTGCATTTGTGTTTTTAGATTCCAATAATGTTGCATGGGGAGGAAGCAAGCTTGCTTTAAGGAGAGAAAAGGAGAAACCCCACACATCCAGGAGGCTACTGGAGCTAGTTTTCAGATTGCTTTATCTCTTTAGTATTCAAATCCACTAGCTGATCTTCAAAGTCACTGCAGTCTAAACTGGCCTATGATATTTTTTTCTGTGTTTGGAGTTTATATGAGAAATTAAGATTTACTGCATTTGCAGACCATTTTTAGCCTTTTTATGAAAAAAGTGGTGGCAATAGAGACCCACTTGTCCAATGTGTCATTTTAAACACGGCGGGCAAGCAGAGGGTGGCAGCTTTATTTATCACCACACGCTCGCTGGAGTGCTGGCAAATGGAATTGCTTTGCTCTGCCAAGCACACAGGGAATAAGCACAGCAGTGAGGCTGAGTTTTTACAGCAGCTCTGTGATCTTGAATTATGAAAGGATTAGACAAGGTTTGAGAGAAGGGAGGCTCTCTTGTTTTTCTTCCTTCTTTTGTGAAGATTTGAGGCTGAGGAAAAGCCTAGAATAAAGACAATTTAAAAAGTCCACCAGATGATGCTCATTGGAAGATGGATTGGGAGATTTCTGATTTATTCCCTCTGGTTATTTGCCAAGTCAGAAATCATGATGCAAATAATGATTTCGTTCTCTGGAGTGAGGAATTCATTCGTGTTAGACCTAAAGTCCTGCTGGGTCCCTGAAGCACTTGCTTTCCCTGCCAATCTTAAGGGCCACACAGTATTTCGTTCCCTGAATTTGAGAGTTGAACCCCATGTCTGTTTAATGACATTACTGGGAAGTGAACTGTATTTTTTGGAGATGCTTATCTTTTCTCTTTGCTGCTAAACTGTGTCAAATCCAACTGACCTGTAAGCATTTGGATATTTTCTTCATTATAGACCACTAGTACCATTTCTAGACCAATCCCTTACTTCTCTCTGCCTGCCTACCCTTTAGGCCATGCCGCCACGTCTCTGCTCATCCCATCATCCTTGAGTGACGCTTCGAGGCATGTGTCTGACAGAAGCCATCTTCCTGGGAACCTTATTCAAAGGCCTCAGTGTAATGGGAGGTTCTCCCTGCAGATCCAACCTTAGCTTACCTCTCCATCCTCCTTGGCAGCCACCAAATTCCTTGAACAAGTCATGCTGTCCCTTATCTCTGGGCCTTTGCAAAGACCAGTCCCTTGGGAAGAAATACCCATCTGTTAAGGTCAGCAAAGGCTGTCATAACAAAATACCATAGACTAGGCAGCTTAAACACCAGACATTTATATCTCATAGTTCTGGAGGCTGGAAGTCCAAGATCAGGGTGCCAGCACAGTCAAGTTCTGATAAGGACTCTTTTCTTGGCTTGCATGTGGCTGCCTTCTCACTGTGTTCTCATGAGGTGGAGAGAAATCTCTTTCTCTTCTTCTTATAAGGAAACTAATCCCACCAGGAGGGCCCCACCCTCATGACCTCAACCAACTCTACCTCCCAAAGGCCCCATCTCCAAATACCATCACATTGGGAGTTAGAGCTTCAACTTGTGAATTCTGTGGGGATACAGAACATTCAGTTCATAACACCATCCCAACATCAAAAAGGCTTTGCTTCAAGACTTAACTTAAGGAGCACCTGGGTGGCTCAGTCAGTTAAGCGTCTGCCTTTGGCTCAGGTCATGATCCCAGGGTCCTGGGATCGAGCCCAGCATTGGACTCCCTGCTCCGCGAGAAGCCTGCTTCTCCCTCTCCCACTCCCCCTGCTTGTGTTCCCTCTCTCGCTGTCTCACGCTCAGTCAAAATAAATAAAATCTTAAAAAAAAAAAAAAGACTTAACTTAAATGCTACCTCTGTTGGGCATTATTTCCTGAAATGCCCAAGGCTACATTCTCTTATAGCATCCTGTGTTTATCATGGTACTTATCACACTGTATTGCAACTGCTGATATATCTATATGTCTTCTCTTGCCAGGCTGAACTCCTTGAGGGCAGGAACTATTGTTCACTGATGGATCCCTACTACTCACCATAATATCATGCATATAGTAAGCATTTAAATGCCTATTGCCTGACTGCATTAGTAAGGATCGTGCTAGTTGTTTCAACAAAAATAACAACATTTAAGACAAAGAAATTTATTTCTCATACATATAACAGTCCGGTGCAGTTGCTTAGCAAGCAGCCTTCCATGGGGTGATTCAGTTACTCAGGCTCCTACCTTGTGGCTCCACTACGCCCTAAGACTGTAGAGTCCTATTCTAGTCAGCAGACAGGAAAGAAAGGATGGAAACAACACGCCTCTTACCTAATCATTTCTGCCTGGAAGCAACATGCTTCTCTTCCAATCACGTCCCATTGGTAAGAAGTGGCTCCAGCCACATACAAGGGCTGAGAAGGCAGGGGGAGCAGGCTGATAAATATGATCCCTGATGGGCAGCTGCTTCCAACCCCTCCTTATCATGGGATGAATGAATCAATGAACAAATGAATGAATGAAATCAAAGATACAGTACAGTGGAAAGAACACAGAAATGTTGGGACCAAGAGGCAAACCATATTAAATCACCCAACACCCTGATGTTATAGGAGAAGCAAGAGGTCCACAGTAAATGTCTGGCCCTAAATTCTTCGGTGGATGTCCTGGGGTTTGAATTCAGGTGACTTTGATTCTTGCCCTAGTTTATTGAATGGAAAAGCCACCCCCCCCACCTCTCTGAACCTCAGCTTTGTCATCTGTAAAACAGTATTGCACTAAATGCTCCCTAAGATCCCAGCCCAGAAAAGGGGCCACAACCAAGACCTTGAAGGTTTATTCTGAGAATGGTACAGTTCATGTCCCTGGGATCACACCTGTTAACCAAGAAATGAAAATTTGATCTGTTGATCAGTTGTTTTATCTGCATATCCTGAATCATCCTTCAATGACATGAACTACATTGTGAAGGTATTTAGAATCAGGCAGACAGAACACTATCTACACACCTTTATTCATCCATAATTAGCCTGGGTTTGCACCTGAAGTCAGTGAGCATGGCCTGAACGCCTGTGCTGTTCCTCAGGCTGACTTCAGACCATCACACAGCGAGAACGAGAGTGAGACTGTACCTCAGTTATTTGAGATGAGAATTTGACACCTGATGGTATTCTGATTCTTTTTGTTTTGTTTTTTAAGATTTTATTTATTTATTTGAGAGAGACAGAGCGTGTACACAAGCTGGGGGAGGAGCAGAGGGAGAGGGACAAGCAGACTGCACTGAGCGCAGAGCCCGATGTGGGGCTCAATCTCATAACCCTGAGACTGTGACCCGATGAGATAATGACTCGAGCTGCAATCAAGAGCCAGACGTCCAACCCACTGAGCCACCCAGGTGCCCCTGATGGTATTCTGATTCTTAACAGCAATCCTGTTCTTCCTTTCTAACCATTTCTAACCATGCATTTCACACTATTCAGATGTGCTCTAAATCTCAAATTTTAGAACACCTGGGTAGAAAAGATAAGAGAGGACTGAAAGCATGCTAACTTCATTAGGAGACTATTTTAGAAAATAAAAATAATAAACTTGAATGAGAGAAGTTTTCAAAATGAACTTCAAATGGGGATAAACAAACTTAACTAGTCATTTCTGAGGAGTTACTATGAAACTTCAAATGTTCCTTAGCCCCAAGACTTTCTTTTAACTATAATGACTTTCTAGACTCTCATTTAGCTAAATGACTTAGGCTTAAATCCTCAAAGTGCAAATCAATAAGAAAGTGTCCTAGAACTCTTACAAGTTTTATTTTTGTTTAGACCATTACATTGCCTCAGGAGAAAATGAAAGGGTTCCCCAATGTTCTGAAAGCTATGTATTCCCATGTATATGACTCAATAACCACGATCACAGCCTCCTTTACACCTCCCAAACTCCAGGTCCTCTCACTGTGAAATCCTGTTCTGACTTATGTATCTTACCTCCTTGTCCTATTCCCTGCCCACCCCCCACCCCCATATATCTCCTGGGTAGAATATCACTTCCTGAGGTTGGAAGAGGGTAGCACAGAAATGATGCTGCTTTGAAAGTTACTGGCAAAGCACTTCCTAAGTTCAACTTGGCAAGGGAGGCCTACCCACCCTCCTCTAGCGTTGCCATTGCCATTTTGCACAATGTACCACCCACCCCAAATCTGGAGCACTGATCTATAAAGAAGAAAGGGAAAAGCAAGCTGTCTATAGAGTCTTAATTCTTCTTCATGGAATAAAGCAACATGTTACTGTGGCTTTTGACCTCCAGGGGTTGGATTAGATGATTTTCCACATGGTTTATTGTGAAAGGTTTTATTGCACATTCACCTCACAGGTCCCCCAACAATTTAATTGCCATAAAAATAGCTAACATATGTGGCAGGTTTTAAAAATGTCCATCCGCCAAATGGATTTGCTTCTCCTGTGGCTGCCCAAAGCTGGCAGCTTTTCTCCACACACCTCACTAGGGTTCTAAGCAATAGGGTTAGAGAATCACCCTGAGGAGCTGTAATGAATGTGGCTCTCAGGAGACAGGAGGCAGACTCTCTGCTTCTACAACCCTCAGAGACATGTCTTGGTTGCCATTTTTCTTTTTCTATACTGGTGGGAGTTTTGTTTGCTTGTGTTTCTTCTTTGGGAAGTGAGTTTTTAAAGAACATTCTCTGTGGGCCATCAAAAGTTTGTATAGTCCTTGATTCTATGAACACAGAATGACCTAACAGGGCCCATGGCCACTGTCTCAGTGGGCTAGTCCATCATATTCTCCCAAGTGTTCTCATTTGCATGCCACCAACATTACAGACCTGTTAGAGGGAAAGAGGGGAGCCTGGGTAGCTCAGTCAGTTAAGTGTTAGACTCTTGATTTTGGCTCAGGTCATGATCTCAGGGTCCTGAGATCAAGCCCTATGTCCAGCCCCATGACAAGCCTCGTGTTGGGCTCCACACTGAATGGGGAGTCTGCTGGAGATTCTCTCCCTCCCTCTCCCTTTGTCCCTTCCCCTGCTCGCTCTCTCTCAAAATAAATAAATCTTAAAAAAAAAAAAAAAAACCCCAGAGGGAAAGAAATCTATCATACTCTACTAGAAGCAATGCAATAATTTCCTTGGTAGGAAGTCATTGTCTTTACATCCCATTAGCTAGTAACAACAATACTAAAATAGATAGATAGATAGATAGATAGATAGATAGATAGATAGATAGATAGATAGATAGATGCACTTCTCTTTACATAACAGATGTTACTTCTCAAAGTGAGGCTGCCTTCTGAGAAATCCTTCAAGGTCTAGTTAATTAACGTCTCCTCCACAGATCCAATAACCAGGTGTGATTTCTCCCTTGACCTCTATTTTGTCACTTGTCATAGTGTCCCCTAGCTATTAGTGGGTGATCCAAAAGGTAGCCTCATAGAAGTCTGAGAACCAGCCTGTTAATAGCAGTCCCCCATCCTTCTTCAGTAGTGCTGCCCCCTTCAGCTGCCTATAACCTAGCCTAAAGAGGACACTGCCCATCAGAGGAATACCATTATCTGTCCCTAGGTGCCACCAAGATTTCCCAAGCTCCAGGTACCAGAAGAAAGCTGGGGAAGGTCAAGCAAGCCCTCCTCCTGTGCTGTTCCCTCAGACCCTAGAATTATCTACTGGCTCAGGAGTCTCCATCCAGGCCCAGTGAAGTCCCTCTTGGGCAGCTCTATCAGCTTCTGACCTCAAAATTAATCCAAAGGACCACTGAGGGTCCTTCCTTTATCTTCCTGGTCCAACTAGCATTTTTGATCCCTTCTTCTCTCCCCTTTAGTAACAGCAACAGAGAGAGAGGAACATTGTTTCAGGAGCTAGCAGCAGAATTCATCCAGTGGAGACTTGTTTTTTGTGTACCAAAACATTTGGATAAGCCACTTTGGCTGTATCAAGATGGTCCATAGGAGATAGGGTGAATGAGACAAGAAGACTTATACAAAGTGAGAAGAATTTTTGAGTTTCTAGTAGCAGTGCTGGAGGAATAGGGGGCCTGGAAAAGGGGAGAAGCTAGGACAGATGAGAAGAGATGATGGAAAGGGATGGCCTAGGAAGAGAGCAAGGAGTCTGCGACTCAAGAGAAGAGAAAGTAAGTGAGAAATCCCTAGTGCAGTATATGACAGTTGGACTTTTTAGAATAGGGATAGCTAATCTTTTCAGTACAAAGTTGTTTATTCTGCCATGGACACCAGTTTTATATTAAAAGGAGCTGAATTAGGGGCACCTGGGTGGTTCAGTCGGTTAGGCAGCCAACTCTGGATTTCGTCTCAGATCATGATCTCAGGATTGTGAGATGGACAGGCTCTGTGCTCAGCCCCTCCCCCTGCTCTCTCTCTCCCTCTGTCCCCCCCTGCTCTCTCTCTCTCAAATAAAGTCTTTAAAAGGAGCTGAATTAAATCCATTCAATGAAACAAGCTATAGGTTTAAAAATGATGAAGATCATTAATTAATGAAAATAATTTTAATTAGTTCAATATATCAAAATATGTCACATATATAGGCACCCAAATACACTGAAGTTCTTTTTTATACACAGCTACATATTGTACCTGGGATAAGAGATAGGGTTTTACTACTTCTCTTTAACCCAATTATTCTCACATACAGCCTCCTCCCCAATCTTACTCCTACTTAGTACCTAGTGGGAATGGTATTTGGGAGAGGGTAAAGAAAATGAGTGTCTTCCATATTTGTCTAGCTATAAGAAATAAAGAAAGGTTATGCCAGGAAAAATAATATGTAAGAGAAATCAAGAATTCAGTGGAAGTGAAAAATCTGAGTATGATACACTGGGGATGGGGTAGCCAGTTGAAATATAGAAATGCCCAGTTAAATTTGAATTTGAGATAACAGGTGACTTTTCAATATATGTCCCAAATATTTTTCTCCTTATACTAGATATCGTGCAGTTTTATTTGCAAAAGCTGGCAAACCTGGAGTAGGGATGTGCTGGAATATGTTAGTAGTAAAAAAAAAAAACATTTTAAATGTCATAGAAGAGTATGATTTGGGTACAGTAAATGTCTGGGTTAAATAATACTGTACAGTTTCAAAGGTACTATATTTAGAATCAGGCTCAAAGAAAGCCCTTCACTATGAAACACATAATCTGAATATACCCTTGCAACATCAACACCAGCTATGAGACCTTTAAGGAGGTCCTAACGCCATTATCTCTTACTAATTGTATAGAAAAAACGAGCTATTCTATCTTTAAAGGGAATTGCTAGTTAGACCCTTAATTATAGGGAAACTAATTACTAGAGAGGAAAGTGAATAGCCTCCCTTTTGACTCCCTCCCTATAGGATAAACAGAATGAAATGTAGCCTGGGGACCCCTACCTAACAAAGACTGCAATTCTCAAGTAGGCCAGCTTAGTCATTAAATAATCAAGTTGGGGGCTCTTTCCCCACTCTCCAACTACCTGGTTTTATCAGGCAGCAATAATCATGCTCTTAAAATGTCCAAATTTTGTTTTAAAAAAGATCTAAGCCATCCACAGAGGCAGAGTGAAAGAATAGGAAATACTTTTCAATTTAAAAAAAAAAAAAAGGTTATTACAAAGGTGCTTAATAAAATACAAGGTAAATGTACTTAAAGTTATAGCTTAAAGTGAAATGTGGGGAACCTGTTTCATTTTTATTAAAGTTGGATTTATTGCTTTGGTTTATTAGTTTATGTTCTCAGAACTTAATTTAGTCTCTAGATGATTTGCCCAAAGGAAAGCAGATGGGTCAGCTGGGTGTTGGACTATACCAGCCAAGGGGTTGTGATATAGGTATTAACTAATTTTGGCCTGCATCAGCAACCCCCAAAGAAACAAAAACATTCCAAAAATCTTTCCAACTTACTCCCAACTTCATAAGGATGAACTTTTTATAAACATTCCTTGTGCTTTTTAACCTTTGCATTGAAACTCTACCTCTTTCTCTCTCTCATATTTGCAAGCTTAAATCCTACCCAACCTTTAAAGCTCCCCTATGGCATCACTCCACTTCTCTAGCCTGTCAGCTCTCAGTGGGGGCTGCACTACTCTAAGAGGGCATTTTGAATATTTGTGGGGATGTTTTTCTGGTATTGTCATGGCCTAGAACTTATATACATTAAACTACATACTATTCCATATAAATCATTTTCCTTTTATTTCTTCTTCATATTATAATAAGGGCATTATGTTGATAGTGTCGATTTAAAAATTAGATATATAAGTTAAAGTAAAGGGCCAAGAGTGGCCAAGACACTTCACTTCTATTTTTTTAAAGACTTTATTTATTTATTTATTTGAGAGCACATATGCGCATGAGTGGGGGGCGGAGCAGAGTGAGAGGGAGAAGCAGACTCCCCGCTGAGTGTGGAACCCAAGGTGGGGCTCAAACCCAGGACCCTGAGATCATGACCTGAGCCTTAGAAAGACGCTTAACCAACTGAACCACCCAGGTGCCCTGACACTTCACTTCTGAAAAAGGAAAGTACAGAGGGGGTATTGCCCAACCATATTTGGATTTATAATGGAGCTATAGAAATTAAGACAATGTTGTGTTGGTCCCAAACTTGATAAACTGGCAATGGAACAGAATAGAGAGCTCCAAAACAGGCCTATATACATATAAAACTTTGTATATTACAGATAAGCCATGTCAAATTGAGATAAACTGAGAGACTGTTCAATAAATGGATGGGGCCCCTGGGTGGCTCAGTCGGTTAAGCGGCTGCCTTCGACTCAGGTCATGATTCCAGGGTCCTGGGATCGAGCCCCACGTCGGGATCCCTGCTCAGCAGGGAGCCTGCTTCTCCCTCTCCCTTCTACTCCCCCTGCTTGTACTCTCTCTCTAATAAAAAATTTTAAAAATCTTTAAAAAAAATAAATAAATGGAGCTAAGAAAAAAAGGGTTATCCATTTGGAAAAAAATTAGCTTGAATCTCTACCTCACATCACACACAAAAATCAATTCCAGATGCATTAAAAATTTAAACGAAGAAACAGGACTTTAAAAAATATGTGTGAATATAATGTAGCCATGAAATAAAGAAGTTTTTAAAACAAGACATAAAAAGCATTAAGTATAAAAGAAAAGATTAATAAATTTGGCTACATTTAACTTAAGTACTTTATCTTAAAGCAAGTGAAAAGTTACACACTGGAAGAAGAGGCTTGCAATTCACATAACTGATAAGGGATTAGTAAAGGAGTATACAAAGAACTCCTAAAAATCATAAGAAAAACACCAATAAGCTAATAGAAAAATGAGCAAATATAAGATTAGGCTTTTCACAAAAGAAACTATATATATGGCCAATAAATATGAATTTTGACAATATGAAGTATTAGAGAGAATGTGAATTTCTAGAATCTCTTATATGCTGCTGGGGGAATGTAAATTAGATCAACTATTGTGGAAAACAGTTTGGTTTATATACAAACATTAAACATCCAAATTCTCTAATGACACAATAATCCCACTTCTAGGCATATGTACAAAAAAAAGTCTTGGACATGTCCACCAAGGAGTATATACAAAAAATGTCACAGCAGCACTTTCCAAAACAGCAAATATTGAGACACAACCTGAATGCCCATCAATAGGAGAGTAAATGAGTAAACCATGGAATGTTCACACAATGATATATAACAGAGTAGTTGAAACCAGTGAACCACAGTGACACGTGCAAAAATATGGATGAATCTCAGAATTACAACATTACAAGAGAAGATATATGTGAATCCTTTTGATAAAGTTAAAACAACTAAAATAAAAATATGTTCAAGAAACTCATATAGATTCAATGAAACTGTATAAAAATGGAAGCAAGATGGGGTGTCTGGGTGGCTCAGTCAGTTAAGCATCTGACTTCAGTTCAGGCCATGATCTTAGGGCCCTGGGATCAAGCCCCGCGTCAGGCTCCTGACTCAGTGGGGAGTCTGCTTGTCCCCTTCTCTCTCCCTCTGCCTCTCCCCCAACTCGTGCTCTTCTGTCTCCCTCTCAAATAAATAAATAAAAATCTTTAAATTAAAAAAAATGAAAGCAAGACAACACCAAACATGGGATTCAGCGTTTTGGTTAATCAGGATGAGAAAGACAAGAGGACGGTTTAGGAGACATCTCCAGAGTCAGATGTAGGTTATGGTAAAGGTTCTACATTTTATGTTGGGTGGTGGCATCACTGGTGGTTTTTACATTATTAAAAATAGCTAAACAAACAAACAGAAGACTAGAAGAGGACCATGCATGGACCAATAATGGAGATTGTGTCAGTGATCAAGGATTATGAATGATCAGTTCATGTACCTAAGACTTTTTTAGACTTCAACAACTGGTACATGAACTGATCAGTCATAATCCTTGATCACTGACACAATCTCCATTATTGGTCCATGCATGGTCCTCTTCTAGTCTTCTGTTCATGTACCTAAGACTTTTTTAAAAAGAAGAAAAAAGGGAAGGAAAGAAGGAAGAGAAATTGTGTATAGGATGCTATATATCATATATAAATTTCATTTCTTTTTTTTTAAGATTTTATTTATTTGACAGGGAGAGACATAGTGAGAGAGGGAACACAAGCAGGGGGAGTGGGAGAGGGAGAAGCAGGCTTCCCACTGAGCAGGGAGCCCGATGCGGGGCTCGATCCCAGGACCCTGGGACCATGACCTGAGCCGAAGGCAGACGCTTAACAACTGAGCCACCCAGGCGCCCCTGCTCCTCCCTTTTATAATAAATATTTTCCTAGACCTCTTTGTTGTTTTGAAATGAAATTTAGGGGCACCTGGGTGGCTCAGTCATTAAGCGTCTGCCTTCGGCTCAGGTCATGATCCCAGGGTCCTGGGATCGAGCCCCGCATCGGGCTCCCTGCTCTGCAGGAAGCCTGCTTCTCCCTCTCCCACTCCCCCTACTGTGTTCCCTCTCTCATTGTCTCTCTGTCAAATAAATAAATAAAATCTTTTTTTAAAAAAAAGGGGGAGGAGAAAGGTATCTATGATAGAGTTGCAAAACACCACCCTACCCAAATGCTGGTCTGTTTTTACTATAAACTCTGAACCTCTATGTCATGTTGTGTCACTCATAAGGTGCCGCATATATTGCCTAGATTGTGGATTTTTAATGTACTTACAGTATCTCCCCTGGACTATAAGTTTCTTGAAGGCTCTGGATTCTCCACAATGCAGGGTAAACACTCACTAATTTGTTGAATGAAAAAAATATACTATTTAACTTGATGCTTTAATTTCCTGGAGAAGCAGGTTTAGTGAAGACACTAATTTACACCAGATAACTGCCCCTCCACTTTTTGGAGTTTATCAGGCACTCTTAGGAATACAGCATCTGAAATGTCAGAACACCTACTCCTGGATGCAAATGTTTTAACTTAGTTTTGACCCATAGTTATTCAAGTCTAAAATACTCTAATTCCCAAGGAATCTCAATAGCTCCATTTATGTAATAAAAATAGTTAAAATAGGGCGCCTGGGTGGCTCAGTTGGTTAAGCGACTGCCTTCGGCTCAGGTCATGATCCTGGAGTCCCGGGATCAAGTCCCGCATCGGGCTCCCTGCTTGGCAGGGAGTCTGCTTCTCCCTCTGACCCTCCTCCCTCTCATGCTCTCTGTCTCTCATTCTCTCTCTCTCTCAAATAAATAAGTAAAAAAAAATAGTTAAAATATATTAAGTACCTTGAACAAAGAAATTATTTTTGTCCCTGTATTACTAATGAGGGAACTGCAATTCATTGAGGTTAAGAATCTTTTCCATGGCTACATTGTTGGCAATGGCAGGACAGGGATTTGACTTCAGATGGTTTTATGTTGAACTAGCCTGTCTCTTTCAAACATGTTATTGCCACCTGGGGACCTTTTCATATCTTCATCAAGTTTTTCTTTATTTCTTGGTTGTTGTTTTTGTTGTTATTTTTAAGGGTCCTTTACAGATAGAAGGCAAGGTCTGCAGGGTTCTATTTGCTGAGGCCACAGGAGAATATAAAACCATTTCTAAAGATTAAAAGGCACAGAAAAGGCAAAGGACCCCTCTATGCATAGAAATCCAGAGGTAAGAAAAGCACTTGATGCACTTATAAAACAAAATAATGTTATTAAATTATTCAATAGGAGTAAGTGACTAAATCAACTGAAGTTTCTATATCATCCTCAAATTCTACTACCATATGTAGCAACCATCCCTTTCAAAACCATTTGAACTCTCAGTCCCAAGACATTCCCATATATGCAGGCAGCAAGAATCATTAGAATAAATGACAACATCTTACACACTTGAGACAGAAACTCTCACTTAGGAAGCAAAGCCATTGGGAGTTTTGTTTTGTACAAGGAGGTTCCCCAGAGTAAACCCTTAACAGAGAAGGGGGAAAAAGTGCCCTGAAATCTTTGTCAGGGTCCCAGGAAGAGATGAGGGGAAGCCATTTAGGAGAATTACTGCAGATCCAGGAGAGAGATGGTGGCAGAAAGAAGGGTAGCAGTAGTGGAATTCCGAGAGAAATATACAGAGTGGATATATTGCAAAGGCAGATTGTCAGAATGTGGGGAGTTCAGCAGCAGGAGGCTTGAAGGAGAGGCTTGGTTTCTGAGTTGGTTTCATGGTCCACCAGCACAGGCCCTGGGAGTGTGTTCCATAACTCTCTACACAGAAAGCCCCAAAAAAACATTACAGCACTTTTGAGATAATTGGATGACTGGTTGTCAAAGCCATCATGAACGGCTCTCTAGTACTGCAAGCTACTTTGCAAGCCAAAAACTGATGCCAACTTTCTTTGATAAGAATAGCATCTTCTGGGATGCCTAGGTGGGTCATTCATGATCTCAGGGTCCTGGGGTTGAGCCCCACATTTGGCTCTCTGCTCACAGGGGATTCTGCTTCTCGCTCTCCCTCTGTGTGCGTGCGCGCTCTCTCTCGCTCTCAAATAAATACATAAAATCTTAAAAAAAAAAAAAAGAATAGCATCTTCTGCCCACAGACTTCAAAGACCTTTCCCATCCAATTTATTATCTTCATGGCTAAACTGCAGAAATGAGAACAAGCATAGGATATATCTGACTATGAAGGGTACCAGTCTTGGGGCGCCTGGGTGGCTCAGTCGGTTAAGCGACTGCCTTCGGCTCAGGTCATGATCCTGGAGTCCCGGGATCGAGTCCCGCATCGGGCTCCCTGCTCGGCGGGGAGTCTGCTTCTCCTTCTCCCGCTCCCACCTCTTGTGCTCTTTCTCTCTCTCACTCTCTCTCTCAAATATATAAATAAAATCTTAAAAAAAAAAAAAAAGAAGGGTACCAGTCTTGGGAGAAAGAAGTGATACTACAAATCATTTCTTGCCTCTTAGAAATGTGAAAAAATGCTCAAATGAAGTGATTTGGGTACCAGCCCCATCAGTGAATTCCACAGCACACTCCAACTGCAGGGAATAAATTTTTCAAGGGTAGTACCACTTGTGGTGTCAACTCTGCTAATTCCTTTTTCTAAAACATGTTTTGTGATCTGCCTAATAAATTAGTTTGGATAATAACACCATAAGCCTCAAAATAGAAATTATTTGATCAAAAGCAAGATATATGAAGGAAACATATTACTATATAAAATATTAATAGAGCTGGAACTACCAAAGAAAAAAAGATTAAGTCTCAGTGAGGTTAAATTTCTCACCATCTGAGCATAAATGTTCCCAAGTGTGGATTCAGCATACAGTCTTTTCCAAAAGTCTTAGATTGAACAGATGCTCCTAAAGGTCAGTGAACTACATGACAAATTTGGCACTAATTTATTCTTTTCTTCCCTGTTTACGGGTGAGAGGTGAGAGGTGGTGGAAAGCGGGTCAGTTCTATCATCATCAATAGACACACAGGGACAAAATATCAAGCTGGACTCCAGAGGAATCAATCTGGCCATCCTGCAGAAAATGGCCCGGACTGGATGGGAAACAGAAATAATAACTTGGCAAATGGTTTTGCAGAAGTCTTCCTTTATCAAGGAAAATGTTTAATCACAGTTGAGGTTGAAATACGCATAAATAAACAATGTTTACTAAAAAGAAGTGGTTATTTTTACAAGATAAATAAGAAACAGTCATTTCCAATTAGCTTTATAAGAGAATGCCAAATAGAAATTAGAGGGGATTTAATCATCTCATGTTTTGGCAGGGAGAAACATAAGCACACGAAGAACCAAACCTCATGCTTTTAGCTCCTATACATTTTGCCTAAATGAAATTCTTCTATATGGTCAACATGGCTCCATTTATGCAGCAAAATCTACCCTGAGTCCAACTTCACTTTCTCAAAGCCTAAATCCTTTCAATAAGGCACCAAATAATTTTATTTCCAAATGCTTTCTTATTGCTAGGAATGGTGCAATGCACTTACTTTCTGATACATGTTTCAGCTTTCCAAGATTTTGTTGGAAATAAAATGATCCTTTATGACATTCTATAATATTCCATCCCATTAATTGCCTTCCAGAATTTCTATCATTAATTAAAGGGCCTTCTTTCACCCTCCCCCCCCAAAAACGCTAATCTATTCCCCAACTGCCTATCAGAGACTAAATAAAAGTCAGTGTTCACAGCAGCAGTGATGGTCATGCCAATTTCACAGTGTGATTTGTGCACTCATTTCATTTTGAAAATGACCCTGCCCTCCATCTGTCTAAACCGAATGTCCTGCTTTTCTCAAGCCAGGCCTCAGGAACAGTAGCACATGAAACAAGGGGAAAGACACAGAGCAGCCTCCCTCCTGCCCCCGTCAGCTGCCATGCCCACAGGCACCAACACAGAGGGGCCCCCAACTGACTCCTGAAGGGATCAGGGAAATCTGGGGGAGAGCAGATAGTCCATTTTTCATCCATTTCCAAGAAGCCATTTGAAGGTGAATGCTTTCGTGATACAACTCTCAAACAGACTAAAAGATATAAAAGGCAATTTCCCATTTCTGTGTTCTGTTATTTCACCTTGATTTAATAGCAAATTACCAAAGGTAACAGCTTAATACATAAGAATTTAAAATACATTAAGATTTTAAAATATTGAGTCTTTTGGGTGCCTGGGTGGCTCAGTCGGTTAAACGTCTGCCTTCGGCTCAGGTCACGATCCCAGGGTCCTGGGATTGAGCCCCATATCGGGCTCTGTGCTCAGCGGGGAGTCTGCTTCTCCCTCTGCCTCTCTCTCTCTCTCTCATGAATGAATGAATGAATGAATGAATGAATAATAAATAAATAAATAATTTTTAATAATAAAATAAAATAAAATATTGAGCCTTCTGAATAAGAATTTTTTTTCAAGCGATAAGTGTTAAATCAGGCAGCCATAAAGGAGAAGACACTCTATTTCTTGATTATTCAGCCACACTAGCTAGCATCCCTCAAGCCATGTACCTCCTTTAGTTGAAGACCAGAAAAGGCTGCAGCCAGAGACTGGGTTGGAAGAAGCTTTTGAGTAGGGTTATATAGTGGTCTTCCTCAGCTGTTTTCTCAGGGAATCTTGAGTGGCCCAGGGCCCCCCTCAATTCCTCTGAAATGGGTGCAGTTTCTCCTTTTGTTAGTCTTCATGCAGTGAAAGGCTCCTCATCTGGTCCCATCTAGAAGAACACAAGTTTGGCAAATTTCTCAACAAGGGAAAAGAATGCATAAGTACATGAAGTCAGTTGCTTGATAGTATAGTATCCAGATGCCTTACTGAAATCTCTTTTCAGCTATAATAGGTGACTAGGAACTACATTGCCACTCACCAATCACTTCCTTACATCTGCTAACAGCTGCAACTCAGGCCAGGAAGTTCAAATTTTAATGCCCAAATCAAGGTGATTGTTTTAATAGGAAAAATAACAACCAAAAAAAAAAAAAAAGACACTAGTATTCCCTCAAAAATGGGCCCTTAGGTAATACATACATTCAATTAATTCAACAGTCTCTCTTTCCTAATAACTTAGCTTTTGGACGTCATGGCTCAGCTGGGTTTTTTTTTTTCTTCTCTATCTAATAAGCAGATATCGGGTGATTATTAAGCTTAGAGATAATCTATGTAAACAGTCTCATAGAGTGCCCTGCAATATGGTTGATGTTGGCTCCAAAATGTATTTATAGAAAAGGCTTATAGGCTGCAATACTATTGAGGCAGATAAGGGATTTGCATTGAAATCTTTAATTATATAGCAAAGACATGCTTTTACCTGGACTATGTTTAGCTTGGATTGTAGTGAGGCCAATGGAAATGTGGAAGACTATGAAAGAAAACCCTCTTACCCCAAGGCACTGCATACGATATTCATAAATTATAGCTATTTTTTTTCCTTTAGAGAGAGAGAGACACACACACACACACACACACACAGAGAGAGAGAGAGAGAGAGAGAGGAGGGGCAGACAGAGACTCTTAAGCAGGCTCCATGCCCATCATGGAGCCCAACATGTGGCTCAATCCCACAACCCCAAGATCATGACCTGAGCCAAAATCAAGAACCAGATACTCAACCGAATGAGTCACCCAGGTGCTCCATAAACTACAGCTAATTTTATTATCTTAAGAACTGGTGTTACCTCACTGGGATAAGCCAGTTTTGCCTTTTGCTAACTTGTCTATGTCTCTACTTCCTGACTGAAAAATTATATTCATTTCTCACAAATTTTACAGTCTCCATATCAGTCTAAACTATGGGTATGTTTTTTATTAGTGATCCATTATAATTTTATAGGATAATTAAGTCCCTAGTTTTCCACTGTCCCATGAGGGACAATATTGAATTCAAAAGTATTTATACAAATATAGACCAGAGATAGTAACATGGAATCTAGAGTATCTATTCCAAATATATGACAAAGGAACAAAAGAAAATCCAGGATTTTTTTTGTACCATAGCAAATTTCCAGAGATCTTCAAACTAAGAATCCGAGAGAAAAAAATTAAAGTGTAGGAAATTTTCTTTTTATTTTAACTGAAAGAAAATCAGTTTTTATCAGTGATATCCAAAAACATTAAAGCCTGACAAGTACAGGCTGAATCAATCTCTCTTTCACACACACACACACACACACACACACACACACGTACAGGCTGAATCAATCTTTTCACACACACGTAGAGGCTGAATCAATCTTTACACACACACACACACAAAAGTCGTTTTGGAGAGTTAGAGGAGTTAACAGGTTAGGGACACTTGGTCGTGCTTTTATTCCCACCCCACCCTGGAAAAGACTAGGTCATACATCTTTCCACCGTCTCTATGTAGTAGTAAAATTTGGAGGATCGAGGCAGGGTGTAGCACCAAGTGTAAACCCTAAAGAAAGAGAAAGTCAGTGAAACCTCACCTCCTGACGACTGTGCGTCCGCCCGGCAGAGACTACGCCTCCCAGCATGCAACGCGGTCACGACCAGGACAGCGGCGCGATTGGACCGGAGCATGACGGGACGTGGAGTTTCGGTCCCCGAACTACCTGGAGGAGTTTCTTCTTTGCTAACGCCGCTCACACTCTGGAGTCTTGGTGACAGGCCATATATGAGATACATTAGTGACTCCTTTCTAACCCTAGTCTGGTCTTCACCCTGCAAAGTAACTTTGGAGTAAGCAAAAAACCACAAAAAGAAAAAAACTGAAATACTCTTTGTGTCTTCCGTTTCCGGCGGACTTGTTGCCGTGGTAACCAGCGCGCACCACCACCGCGGCGGTTATGGCCGGGCTGAGCGGCGCGCAGATCCCGGATGGGGAGTTCACCGCCGTCGTGTACCGCCTCATCCGCGATTCCCGCTACGCCGAGGCGGTGCAGCTGCTGGGCGGCGAGCTCCAGCGGAGCCCGAGGAGCCGCGCCGGCCTGTCGCTGCTGGGCTACTGCTACTACCGCCTGCAGGAGTTCGCGCTGGCCGCCGAGTGCTATGAGCAGCTGGGCCAGCTGCACCCCGAACTGGAGCAGTACCGCCTGTACCAGGCCCAGGCCCTGTACAAGGCCTGCCTTTACCCAGAGGCCACCCGGGTGGCCTTCCTCCTGCTGGACAACCCCGCCTACCACAGCCGGGTCCTCCGTCTGCAAGCCGCGATCAAGTACAGCGAGGGCGACCTGCCAGGGGCCAAGAGCCTGGTGGAGCAGCTGCTGAGTGGGGAAGGGGGAGAGGACGGTGGGGGCGAGAACGAGCCCGACGGCCAGGTCAACCTGGGTTGTTTGCTCTACAAGGAGGGCCAGTATGAAGCCGCGTGCTCCAAGTTCTTGGCGGGCCTCCAGGCTTCGGGCTACCGGCCTGACCTTTCCTACAACCTGGCTTTGGCCTATTACAGCCGCCGGCACTATGCCCCGGCGCTCAAGTACATCGCGGACATCATTGAGCGTGGCATCCGCCAGCACCCGGAGCTAGGTGTGGGCATGACCACGGAGGGCATTGATGTTCGAAGCGTTGGCAACACCTTAGTCCTTCACCAGACTGCCCTGGTGGAAGCCTTCAACCTCAAGGCAGCCATCGAGTACCAATTGAGAAACTATGAGGCGGCCCAGGAAGCCCTCACTGACATGCCACCTCGGGCAGAAGAAGAGTTAGACCCCGTGACCCTGCACAACCAGGCGCTCATGAACATGGACGCCAGGCCTACGGAGGGGTTTGAAAAGCTACAATTTTTGCTCCAACAGAACCCCTTTCCCCCAGAGACCTTTGGCAACCTGCTGTTGCTCTACTGTAAGTATGAGTATTTTGACCTGGCAGCCGATGTCCTGGCAGAGAATGCCCATTTGACCTACAGGTTGCTCACACCCTATCTCTATGACTTCCTGGATGCCATGATCACTTGCCAGACAGCCCCTGAGGAGGCTTTCGTTAAGCTTGATGGGCTAGCAGGGATGCTGACTGAACAGCTCCGGAGACACACCATACAAGTTCAGGAAGCAAGACACAATAGGGACGATGAAGCTGTCAAAAAGGCAGTGACTGAGTATGATGACACTCTGGAGAAGTATATTCCCGTGTTGATGGCCCAGGCAAAGATCTACTGGAACCTGGAGAATTATCCAATGGTGGAAAAGATCTTCCGCAAATCTGTGGAATTCTGTAATGACCATGATGTGTGGAAGCTGAATGTGGCTCACGTCCTGTTCATGCAGGAAAACAAATACAAAGAAGCTATCGGTTTCTATGAACCCATAGTCAAGAAGCATTATGACAACATCCTGAACGTCAGTGCTATTGTGCTGGCTAATCTGTGTGTTTCATACATTATGACAAGTCAGAATGAAGAAGCTGAGGAGTTGATGAGAAAGATCGAAAAGGAGGAAGAGCAGCTGTCCTATGATGACCCAGATAAGAAAATCTACCACCTCTGCATTGTGAATTTGGTGATAGGGACCCTCTATTGTGCCAAAGGAAATTATGACTTTGGTATTTCTCGGGTTATCAAAAGCCTGGAACCTTACCATAAGAAACTGGGAACTGATACCTGGTATTATGCCAAAAGATGCTTCCTGTCCTTATTAGAAAACATGTCAAAACACACGATCATGCTTCGTGACAGTGTTATTCAAGAATGTGTCCAGTTTCTACAACAATGTGAACTTTATGGCAGGAACATACCTGCCATTATTGAACAACCCCTGGAAGAAGAAAGAATGCATACTGGAAAGAATACAGTCACCTATGAATCCAGACAGTTAAAAGCTTTGATTTATGAGATTATAGGATGGAATAAAGTCATGTCTGATAGTCTTTTATCATAATAGCTTTATATATCTGCATTTTATAGTTTTATCTATATTTGGCCATTGGCATCTTTACATTTGTCACATGTTAAACTTTGTACATTTGAAAATCATATTAATTAGATTAACCTTATTTTAAGTTTGACACCTAGAAAGATATATGAAAAATTCAAAACTGAATTGGGACTCTGTGTTTATTAGAACCTGTAGTGCCTATTTTCCCTCTCCTTTGTTATCATTTGTGCTTGGCTGTATTTAGAGAGTCCCCTGCACAGGGATTACAGTTTCCAGCACTATCTTGGCACTATCAAGCCCAGAACAGAGTAGTTAACATACAGGATTTCTGGGTTTTTAGTATTAAGTTTTAGGGATTATGTGTTCTATTCTCACAATTTACCCTCATATTAATTTGAAATGCACACATTTTGCATAGAGTTTAAGATGTTTGGGCAGGGTTTTTCAATACAGATTTAACTTTCTGTAACCAAAATCCCTTAGGTGATAAATGTTTGGTTTCTTGTTTTCTTAATGTACAAGATTCAGTGGAAAATCTTGTGCCCTTAACAAAATTACGGTGCTATGGTATAAAGACAATAAACAATTGCTGAAGAAACAACTTTATGTAGTTTTCTTTTGTTCCATTTGTTAATAATGTGTACATATGAACAAGATATACTGTTACTCTTTTTTAGAACTCTGTTCTCATTTATCCCTTGACAGTGACTGATAGCAAAGGTACTATGAAAACTTAGTTCTTAATTCCTACCTATTTAGGATAGGTTAATGCTGGAGTTGTTTCTGTGCTGTAGCCTCTCTGGTAAGGAAAAATCTACACAATTCCCATGACCCCGCCAAACTTCTTTCCTACCTCCATCACAGATGAAAAGTTCTGAAACCTTATCTGGTAGATCCATAATGCTAGTTTCACACCCACAACATTTCCAGGGAGAACTCCACTCATTCTGCTTAGGGATTTCATTTTCTAAATCCTATATAAGCTTTACTATTTGTACACCCACCCTTTTTCTATCCATAAATGTAACTGTCAACCCCAACTTGACCTGATTCAGAAAAAAAAACGTATTAGGTTGAATTGTATGAAATTGCTGATCTTGAAAGTTACTGACCTACAAAACTAGCAGTTTCTCATGGTTCAGTCAGATAGCTTTCAAGTAATAGTGAATCCCTGCCATAATGAGATGATTTTTTTCCTTCAAGGATATACAGACAAGGTATGCACAGCATAAATCCTCTGTAGCATGACTTCCTGGGTGCTCAAATTCTATTAGATCTATCAGAAAATTTGGCCTACCATGAAGTCCAATGGTTTTAAGTTTATAAGCATTTTTAACCTTAATTATGTATGCTGATAACCATTTACCATAGGTGTTTGAGCCCATGTTTGGAGGACAATCGATGTTTAATGATCTCTTCAGTATATCCCACAGCACAATTCTATATCTGGGAAATGGTCTTTGTTTAACAACTTTTGTACTAAAAATATTGCTGCTGCTTTGTGCAGTAGCTCTATGCCCTTCTCAATCTCCATAGCCCCTTAAGATTAGGAAAGTAAATGAACTGAAATCTTATTTTCAACAGCCATGTTAAAATTCTGGTGTTTTTGCACATTTCCTCTATTTTTTTTCTTAAAAAAAAAAAACAGTGTAAGTAATGTTAACCACCCAAAAGCAAATGTTTTCCAGATTCCCTTTTGCAAATAGCCTGGCCTTTATTCAGTCACATTTTATTTATCCAGGTGCTGCGTGTTTGTGGTTTGCATGTATGTGTAATTTAGCTTTCCAGAACATAAAAAGCTTTTCAGAACAGTTTTTAACCCCTTGCCGCTGGGCAGCTGGGATTTCCTGGTTAGTAATGAATCAGGAAATCCTGACTGCTCCTACCACTGAGTAAAGGAATAAACGTCAATCATGGCATTTGTCCCCTTCCTTACCCAGGCTCTCCGGAGAGGCAGCCCCTCAGATTAACAGACTGCCAGTGGATTCCCATTCCTCCTGACATCGTTCTTTGAATTTGGCCTCAGCTGTGGCACGAATGTTCACACTAACTCCATCTGTGAGGTCAGATGTACAGTGACTACCTCTGACCTATTCATAAGAAGCCAGGAACTGGGAGAACTGTGGGGTAGAGGGAGGTCATTGGGCAATGAGACACCAGGCAATGAAATCATAGGAGATGATCTCACTCTCTCCTTGCAGGGTGGTATAGGAATATATAGGTTATGGCCTCTCAAACCTGAGGAGCACCCAGATCGAATCCATATAGAACTGCCAGTGATAGGTTTGGCCCCAGATTCTAACAAACAGATTTGTTTGTGGAGGGCTATGGGGTTGATGCCCAAATAAATAAATTTACAAAAAAATGTGAGATAAGAAAGGGTAAATGGCTTGAAGGGGAAGCTTTAAGGGAACAACTTTCTGAGCCGTCTGTCCTATAATCCTTGCTTGGGCTTATTTCCACATTGGCATACAGACGGTTAGCAGTGCTGGAAATCTGTCCAGGTAAGTAGGGTATAGCTATTAAAGTACCTAATTTTTAAAGGATAACATCACCAAAGTGAAACCTTTCAAGTGAACACACCAGCATTTTTGAATATAAGTTTTGTCTTGGGTTCCTTAGTCTTTCAATTTTTAAAGCTTCTTAATGGCTATAGGTGATCTAGAAACACCTTGGAGATTGTGTTTTCTTGACGGTATTCTCTGACACACTAAGTAAATTCCTAGCAATGGTGTGACTTGCAGCTCACTATCTGCCATTCACTAATTACCTCTTATTCTTTGTTGTCTTATCACTGAGACTAAAGTGACATTTGGGCTTTTTTGTATTCACTTATTGGGCTGTACCCAGAGTATTAAACAGAACATTTTGTGAAGAGCCAATAACTCTGGGTTCTTGGTTGTCCAACCACAGAAGCACCATGACCATAACCACCAGATTCTAAACTTACACTTTCATTCTAGCTCTAAGACACATGCAACTTTTTTAGTACCCTAATGTAGCTCAAATCCTTCAGCAGCAACTTTAAGTCTTAAATTAGCAGTTTTAAGGAACTGTGACTTTCCATAGATGGGCTCCAGATTATAAAACATTTCCTTAATCTTAACAGTTCTTTCAATTTCCAGTCTCTCTATGGGAAGGTATATAACTTAGAGAAACAGGTGTTCTTACATTTTTAAGTGCAGCTCAAAGGAATGTAGTATTAAAAGTTATAAAAATGCAAATTTATTAAGTCCATCAAATACAGCACTTCCTTTGTAAGTTTCATATTAAACGTATAAAGGCACCAATACAGGACCTTCTGGATTAAACATTTACAGAGCAAGACAGCATCTGAGACAAAAGGTGTCCCGGCATTTTCTATGGTGTGTAGTCATGAAGACAGCAGCTTCCACTTCGTAGCTAAGAGAGACTCCATTTCCTTACTTGTGCCCTTCTGTAGAGGGCAATGACTAATAATCTACTTTAAAAGCAGAAATTCTGTATACATCACAGATACCCAGTACAAGCAGCCTAGAGCAGTGAAGCAGCCAGCAGAGGGACTGGCTTTAGTCAGACCCCCTTGCCAGCTCCTAACGGTTGATGTTACTCAACCTCACTAAACCTCAGTTATTTCACCAGTTAAAAAAAAAAAGGATGATACCACTCACTTCACAGGATTGTTATAACAATCATTACCTCTTGTCTAGGGTTAAATCTCAGCACAGTGTCTGGCTAATAAAGGAATTAAAAAGTAAATTATCAATGCAATAATCATTCCTAGGGTAGTATTCAGCAAAAATATCTAGACTTAATCAGAATCACTGAGACCAAGTTAGAAGGGACCCTAGAGATTTTCATTTTATGAAAGAAATTAGTTCCAAATAGGGAAAGTGACTTGTAGGTGGTAGAGGAAAATGGAGCACACACAAAATTTCAGAACAGAACTCTTTCCATTGTGTTCTTAGGCTTTAGAACTCCATCCTCTTATTTTACAGCTGTATAGTGACAAGATTTCAATTTTTAAAGAGTACCTTCCCAGGTGTAATGTGGATGAGATACAAAAGATGTGACAGAACTGTGTAAGAATGGATTTAAAAGGTTGTCCACCAGCCACTACTAGACCCATTCAACAGATCGTATCACAAAATGGGTTTGAGTATATTGAAAATAGAGACATGCTCCTGAGGCCAAACATAGACAAAAGTAAATGCAATGGCAGTAAGACCTCATTTGCTTTTCTGATAGGGTAGCACAAAAAACTTGAGCAGCAAGCTTCGTCAAAGGATTTCAGTCTGGCAGCTGACAATGTTAAGTAAATGTAATTGCATGTTTAATGTTTGTCTGAAATAATTGTTGATTCACTGGGGGAGAAAAGCCTATTTGTGGACAAAATATAAAAATGTAAAGTGGACAATAGCATGTCAAGTGGAAGAATAGATGCCTGAGCCCTGAATGCTCTTTCATGGTGTTATTGGGCAGATCCTTGTGTACTACAGCTATCTCTCATTACTTGCAAGAGAATCCAGACATAATATGTGTCACTTCTACTAAGGACCCAAACCTGGATGGAACAAAAAATATTCTGGATGAGTCAAGATTCTAAAATTTTGAAACTCTGGAATTAAATCCAGCAAGATACAAATTTTAGTAAGGATAAATACAGGTAATTGGACTTTAAAAAATCAGACTCCAGGGAGATGTGGCCAAAACGGCATATGCAGAAAAGACATGCTTTGTTAAATTCAAGTTCAGTGTGAGGTAGTACAATGTCCATCAAAAATGCATTTATTAGTGACTAGAATAAGGAAATCATTGCTACTACTCTGGCACATGTAGGCCTAGACACTTCACTTAAACTTCAAAGAGGGGGTGCCTGGGTGGCTCAGTTTGTTGAGCATCCAACTCTTGATTTCAGCTCAGGTCATGATCTCATGGGTCGTGGGATCCAGCCCCACTCAGCGTACGGCCTGTTTGAGATACTCTCTCTGCCCCTCCCCCCTGCTTGCTCATGCACTCTCTCTCTCTAAAAGAGAAAAAATAATTAAAATTTTAAAAATGAAATAAAATTTTGGGGTGCCTGGGTGGCACAGTTGGTTAAGCGCTGACTCGGTTTTGGCTCAGGTCATCATCTTGGGGTTGTGAGATTGAGCCCTGTGTCAGGCTCTGCACTCAGCGAGGAGTCTGCTTGAGACTCTCTCACCCTCTCCCTCTGCACCACCCCCCCCGCTAAAATAAATAAATTTTAAAAAAAAAGAACATCAAAGAGACACATATGAAGAGACTAGGATGGTGAAGGTCTAGAACTCACAGGAGTAAAAGCTGACTGGCGAAGACGTGGGGGAACACGAGCTGCCTTTAAACATGGGAAGAGCTGCCCTTCAAGAGAGCAACTGGACAATTCTTTATGACTACAGAGATAAAAGTTACATCAATGAATAGAAGAGGAAGGCAGATTTCAGTCTAATAAACAAAAACCTCTTAATACCTGAAGATTTAGTTGGAAAAGGCTTCCTGGAAAGGCAATAAATTGCCATTTGGTAACAGCAAATGTTCAGGAAGACTGGTTATCTGTGGCCTGGGGGATAGGGGAAATTAGACAACTATGTTTGGGAAAAGGTAAGATGAGAGGATTTCTAAGGTTCATTCATCCAAGCTTATATGAGTCAGGCAGAAAACTTCTTTAATTAAGAGCTGAAATCTTAGTGAGGCAAGTGATTATGAAATGAATCAAGTAAGATTAGGTTCAACAGGTTTGATCCTCAGTCATATCAGAGCCCAGAAACCTACAACCTTCCCTCCAGTATAGGAGCCACAGGCAGGGACAAAATCGGTATCTGTGCACACGTCATTCACTAATAGAGAGGCTACTCATGGGTACGCACTATATATTATCCATTCTCTGTCAGTATAGCATGATGCTGACAAAAAAGGTTAAATGGAATCAGTATGAAATAAGCAACAATTTCTGTAACAATGAGTGGTTTTGATATTGTTTTATTTCTTCCCGGCACATCTTAAAAATCACACATGGGCATTTGCTTATAGAACAGTACAGTCTAGGAAAAGCAATAAAAGGAGAATCCAAACATACACCAAAAGCACAGTATATAGATTATGTTTTGAGCCCTTGTGGAAAACAGTATGGCTCAGTTTGAACTGACAAAGCTGTGCTGAAATCTCTCAAGAACTTCCCTTCCCACTACATATCAACATTTAAACTATAAATGTAAAGAGAAGAACTGTTTGTATGCATTAGTTACAGCAATATAATGGCTTACATACAAGAGCTTACCCACATGTAGTTCCCAAAAGATTACTACAGTCCTGGCAGGAATATACACTGCCTTGGAGGAAGACTCAGGATAAGATATTATTCAAGTCAAGTTGTATCAGAGCCAAAGTATTTCACAGGCTTAGCAAAAAAGGACAAAAATTAAGAAATATAATCTACACATATTTCTTATAAGATTTATCATTGTCCAGGAACAGAAATACTCATTATTCTGAAGGCACCATCACAGAAAAAAAGACTGACACACAATATAAGGAATAGAACACCCCCCCCACACACACACAGGCCCTGCTCCTCAGGGAGCTGTGTGAGCTAACATCCAAAAGCATGTAGTGGGTGTCTCAGGGACTGAATGAGTAGGTCACATCCACTAAGCCACATCTTAGGGCTACTAAGTTGGGACAATAGGAATGAAAATCTAAGAATGAAAGTACATATAAATCCCATCAACTGAATGGATATATGGAGTACAGGTCCACCATATATATAATCAGTGAAACAGACTAGATGATCCGAACCCACACTGTGGAAAGGATTTTCAGTATTTCTACATATAACTACTTAATTCCTGACATATTCTTGAAGAAGAAAAGCCCTGAACTACTAAACAATCTCAGTCTTTAAAGACTTATTTATCCTCTCCCACTCATTTTAAACGATGGCTATTTCATGGGGGGGGGGGAACCCCAACAAGGCACTGTGAACTTTTGGGGATATTCCTTACAAGGCCCAAAAAAATAATTATTTATAGAAACTGTATACCAGTACAAGCATTTCATGTCCTTTACGGATATGTGAACAAGATTACTTTAAGGGTTAAACAATAGGTTTCACTGGGTGCTCATGTTGTTCATGAGAACACTGCTAACAATAAGATGCCTGTTAGAAATCCACACTAAAACGTTTTTCTTTTCCTTCTCTCTCCCTCTTAGATTTGGAAGTTCAGTCTCTGAAAAACGTTCTTAATGATATTTAATGTATTATTTTTCTTCCTTGTGGGAAAAAAAGGGTTCTAAAACAATCTCCCTTGGGAACCAAAAAAAGAAATCTTTTCATGTTCACAGAACTCAAGTTACTAATTCTGTGATGGTTCTTTGGCTTGAGTGTTCCATATATCAGTGGTCCTTACATTTGCTAAGGAATTGCTGTGGTTAGAAGAGCACAGTGCTCATTCTCCGAGGATCTTCCTAGGTTCAAACTGGAATGCTTCAGGTTCACGGGAGACTAAACACCTCCTAGGAATATAACACTGATTTAAAAAATAATTAGAGTGATAATATCTAGCTAACTATATTCTGAAGGGGCTTGATTATGCATCATTAATAAAATTATAAAATTTTGTTTTCAAATCAGTGGAAATATGAAGATGAAAAACTAAAATTTAAAGAAAAAGGGGCACCTGGGTGGCTCAGTCAGTTGGGCGGCTGCCTTCAGCTCAGGTCATGATCCCAGGGTCCTGGGATCGAGCCCCGCATCGGGCTCCCTGCTCGGCGGGAACCCTGCTTCTCCCTCTCCCACTCCCCCTGCTTGTGTTCCCTCTCTTGCTGTGTCTCTCTC
The DNA here is from genome assembly GCF_002201575.2 of Neomonachus schauinslandi. Lineage (NCBI taxonomy): Eukaryota > Metazoa > Chordata > Mammalia > Carnivora > Phocidae > Neomonachus > Neomonachus schauinslandi. The sequence goes on along the minus strand of NC_058405.1, from coordinate 138,404,476 downwards.
TGTCAGATAAATAAAATACTAAAAAAAAAAAAAAAAATTGAAAGAAAAACCCATATGCAAACAGAACAATGAGCTTCCCACTCCCTTTAAAGAAAACAAAATCTCTTAGACCTGGGTGCATTTTATTAATAATATATTTTTCTGTAACCTGTTGTGTTACAAGTAGTTTTTTACAAATTCCACACTAAAGACAAACAGTGTGGTTTAGGAAGCAGAAAGCCAAGTAACTTACATCCTTCATAGCAGAAACTCTATTTGATAGTTAAAAAAATTCTTTTACATTTTCTGAATTTCAGCATCAATGTATACATTCTTTCCTTTTCAGGACACTGAAATTAATAACAATTCAATGAATATATTGACATATGGTTCATTTGGAGCCTTGAGCAAAGCCGCGCTTCCAATCACTCGTCAAGCCAAAGGTATTTCTGGATTCTTCAATCCGAAACTAGCACTTGTTATTTTCAGCTTTTCTCCCACCATGAGCTAAGCCCTAACTAAAAGCAAAGTTGCCAAAGATTAAGTGGTAAACGAAAAGCTATTAAAGCTGTCCTTAATGCCTGTCTCAGTGTTTCTTAAAACGTAGAGACACTTTCCACAGCATTCCATTGTGGCTGCTTCAAGCACCAGCATATGCAGCTTGTGAATCAATCCATAAAAACTGTCTGTGTTCTACACTTACACAGAATAGATGCTCAACCACACCCAGCCCCATTTGAACAGCTGAGGTTACACACTTCAGCTTGGGACTACAGGGCTTCTTTGATCAGCTCTGGTTAAGAAGTTGTAGCTAAAAAAGGAAAGGACAAAGAAAAGTCTCTGGAGCCAGCATACAGAAAGGCATTCTCAAAAATGTAAGCTAGGACTTAGCAGTTACTAAGAGAATATTCTGAAAACCAAGTTTCCTTGCAACCATCTGTATCTGACAGAGTATACACACTGATGGAAGCTTATCCTTTATTGCGCTTTTGTTTTCCAAAATACATCAACACAACTACATTTACGAAGGCTTCCAGCTTCATAAATAACTCTTAAGTAATAGTATTAAATATGTAAGCATTTAGGAAGTAAACTCCCAATTCTTCTGAAGAGGAAAGAATCCAATCCTTTCTTTGTGGTAAAATGCTGGGCACAATAAGCATGTGGCTTCTACAGTTCTTACAAACTAAAAAAGCTCAAGTTACTCAGTATAAGACGAAATTCACTTATGCACTGTATTTTGCACCAAACATTAAGGCATCAGTCTCTACGGGTCAATAAAGCCTGTTCATATTGAGTCTTTACTATTCAATGCCACTTCTCACTAGCAGCAAGTTCCTAGTCCCACTAAAACCTCAACCCAAATGTGACATCAACAAATATTAGAAATATGACTAATTTAAGAAAGACAAGTCAATGTTTATGCTGTACTAAAAACCAAATAGGTTATGAGCTTTTAAAATTTTAAACAAACTTATTCAAAGTGAGTTTAAAAGCCTCACATAAACAATGTACTCCAGGCTTTAACTTTTATGAAGCCATTTTCAGATATTTCAGAAATATGAGGCAAGGTTTAAGTGCCTCTGTGCATAATCAAGAACCCAGTTCTCCACAGAAACTAAGTATATGCTGAGGTATCTTTCAGAAGCAGGTGTGAGAGTGGGGAAAAAGGCTTTCTGATTTACTACATCAGAGTCAAACAGCACTGGTGTTGAGTGTTCATGTGTTTCAAAATAATCCCTTTAGAAATGATACCAAGAACAGAATGTAGTCATCACTATAAAATCAAGGTTGGGGAGTCCTGCATACATGGGAGAAGAAAAACCAAGACATAAATCACTAATTTCCGTAAGGTTCATGTAGAACAGTGAACACAACAATTTTCAGCTGTGACATTTATAGTTTCCTAATACCAAATACAGATTTCTGAGGCTGTTGAAATCTGAACTGCCTGGGAAAAAATGTTATAACAATCACGTGCAAAGGAATGGATTTGCTCATGAATCTGTAAATTTTATTTAAAAAAATTACTCAGAAACATGTATACACTCCAGTGAGATATTAGTACTGTATTAAATTTTACATTTTGATCACCAGTTAGAGAAATTACCTTCATGAATAGATAGATGCATTTTATAAAGCTGAGATTTTTATAATTCTAGAGGCAAGTGTAATTTCCTCATCAAGCATCCAACTATTTCAAATAGCAAGGGCTTTTAAAGCTAAGATCTGCTGGAAATTTTACAATTAAAAATAAATCACCAATGAAGAGAGGCAGCTTCTAATAAATAAATATTTAGTTTTTGTTATTAAACTGATATTTAATTTTGATTTGCTTACAGATTTTACTAGTTTGAGGCCAATTTTATTAAAAATTGTTTATCATTTTGAAGTCTCAAAAATACCATTTTGTCAATTTAAATTTTTACTTTTCTGGTTAAGTATACTTCAGATAAAAAAGGTATCAAACTGCCCAAAAATACTTTGGTGCCATTGCTACATAGACAGACAGTGTGTCCTTTTAAAGGATCGTGTGCACTTTAACTTACATTATCTGATCAAGTATTAATTTTAAAAAATTATCAAAAGTTAGGTATTGCATTAAGAAAAGAATCCATCCCAAAATGTGAATCATGAACCTTGACAGACAGTGATTCAAAGTAATCATTTCACTTATTTTAATATCCAGGTTTGAATGTAAAAATGTTTGCTAAATGTGATTAACGTTCTCCCTATTATTTAAGAAATATGATATTTCAAACTTTTGATTATGGCATGTGTATTAATACATTTTTTCAAAATTTAGGTTAAACCAGTAATTTTAAAAAGGCATTAAACCACTATTAAAAACTAAATTGAAACTTTACTTCTATATGAAAATTTATCATGTTGTTTGGGCTAATGAAAAAAAAATTTGTCATTGAAACTTGAGGTTTTCAAATTCAATAGTTAAACAGTAACTGTGTTTCGTTAGCCAAACGATTCTTTGAACTGGAGATATTAAGTGTAAGGAGGCTTCCTTCTTCTGTTTCTGTTGCAGCTTCTTCTGCATCTCAGCAACAAGAATGTGAAATCAGAAACATCAGGACTCTTAAGCTGAATAAAGGCATTCATTTCACGGTAAACCTGTTCTTCACATACAACGAGTGGTAAGTCAGCTTTTCTTATACAACATATTATAAAGGAACTAGGATATAACAAGAGGTTATTTCAGTTATACACATACAACTCATACCTCAGTAGAAACAGAAACATGGAGAACAAAAACATGTCCCCTAACAACAATTTTTAGACTGATTTAAGGTTTTGTAACTGCATACTAATTTCAAAGAAAAATGTAGGCCAAGCACCTCACAGAACTGAAGGTATCCTAAATAACAGGTTGCCTATGTTCTTTCATGAGTACCCTCCTTAATGGCCTACTCACACTAGAATGTGTAATCACTCCTCAACGGAATCCTTCCCTTGATACCGGCTTCCCAGAAACGCCCTTTTAAAAAGAGGCTAGATAAGCAGTGGATGACGCCAAAATCTGCCTTTGTTCCCAAGGGGAAGCATCAATACAGACCAGCTGGCAACATCTTCCTTTGAAATAACAACTAGCAGACTTGTGCTGCCTGACTAAAATTTGAAATGACTACCAATTGGCGGTAAACTGATGCACCTACAATGAGAGAGATTTAGAAATACCATCTGTCAATCCATAGATGTAGAAACAAAACAAATACAGAATGAAACAACTTATTTTCAACCAAAAAAAATTTTTGCTGAAATACAGTCCATGATATATTTGATTACCGGTATAACCGTAGTCGAAGACTTAAAAAAAAAAAAAAAAAAGTGACATTTTTCATAACAACAGTAATAGATTTATAAAAGGTTTTTGTTTCCAAAGATGTTATTGGGGTCCACATATTCCTTGACAGACTTCAGCATCCCAAAGCCGACATCAGAGATACTTTCCTTTAGCCACTGCTTCCGTAACTTGCCCACTGGAAAAACAAAATCAAAAATGCTTCAATATACACGATGATGCTAGGAACCAATCAATCTTGTGACCATGAATGAACAAACACTGTGTGATAAATGCTTTTATTCAAAAATGAGAAATGTTTTGCTTTATTTGATTTATTGAGCCCACCAGACTATCAAGCTCATTAAGCCCAATGTACTCCCAGGGGAAGCCTGAGCTCCACAGCGTCTCCTTTCTCTGTAAACTATGAAACGGAGATGAAGGAAGCTTGGGCTGAGAGTGGGGCCCACTTTACAAAGAACAAAACGAGAAAAACATGCTTTTCAAAAGAACCCATCTCCTGTCTTAACCACCAAAACATGCCAAAGTTTCAGAGAAAATGAAGTTAACTAAAGAAAAACATCATCTCCAGATGAATTTTTTGGGATTATAGCAAAAATGGCAGGATATGTACATCCATAAAACATTTTAATGCTTAAAATAATTAAGAAAATCTGAACCTTTAATGGGTTTAAGAAAAAATGTGGTTATGAAACTTTCATTTGCATTTTATTTTCATATTACTGTTAAATAAATTTACATGTTCCCAAATAATGGTTATTTTCTTCTTACTGTTTTTCCAGAATTAGAGATTTTTTTAGGCACTAAATCCTAATCCAATTTAAACTTAATCTTCTACTTTTATACATTGTATAATGTTCCCCTTCTTTGTTTCTAGCTCTTGCTAATTTGAGAATAATGAAGTAATATGATGATCCACAAATAAATTATCGTTTTAAGGGCACCCAAGGAAAAACAAACTTTCCTAAGTATAACTTTTATAAGAAAGGATATGTACTTAATCTGTAAAAAAATTTTGAAATGTTAACTTGCTTTGGCATTAAGAAAAGCAAAGCAATATGCTAATTTATCTGTGGCAAAATGGATAAATCTTTTAATTTACAGATAGGCTTATTTGTATTTAGTACTTTTCAAATGTATTATTGTAATAATTGAATTCAAATGGTCATTTTCCACAAATGTTCATTAATGATCCAAAGTCATTAACAGTGATTTAATTGGCCAACTGAAATGGAAACCTTCTTTCATTAAAGTATTCAGCCTGTCATCCTAAAATGCAATCTCATTTATCAGGCTGCAGTGATACACTGCAGCATCTGCCATTTGGAACCTTAAATACCATTTCAGGCTCCACTCAAACCAGCTTTGTGTCCAGTTCTCCAGGAAACTATCAAATTGTCATTAAAATTATAGCATGATTTCCTTAGAAAGCAAAGTATTTCTGCTTGACTTCTAGAAATAAAAAAGTTTGCTGGTATTAAGATGGGGAAAAATGAGATACAGCAGAAAAAAATCTTAAAATTCAAAAAGAAAAAACAAACAAACCGTTTAAAAGAAGCTCTAAAACTGGAAGCCAAACAAAACAAATTCTTATTCATGAGCTCTCTACCACCAAAAAGATGTTCTACCTGGTCCTCCTACTATCTCTCTAAAGGACAACTCACCACAATGCTCTAGCCTTGGTTTTGTCATCTTCAAAGGGATTAGAATCTATGAACTCCTTCACCTCAAATAGCCTATGATTTTAAGCATTCAAAAAAGTTGCAAATCAGTTATTTTCAGATTTGCTCCAAGGGATTAAAAAAAAAAAAGCAACTACTCTGTGAGTGATAGAAGTCGCATTATTATAAGCTACCCACACTGAGGCAGCTCAAGAGAGGGGTGAAGAGCAGTCAATGCTAGTCTCCACTATTATCTGTAATATAGTTTCACTGAATGTGTCCTGTGGTTATGGATGTAATTGTCCTGAAAAGACTGCAAACAACTGCTCCAACAAGATGGAGCACATTAGAACCTCAGCAGGATGCCCAACAGCTAGCTTGTCTGCCTGGTTTTACACCTCTAGTAATAATGCAATTCCACAAGGAGCTGAACCATCCTCTGAGAAGCCACCCAACAGCCACTGCATATTTAATGAAGTTGCTCACCAAGCGCTAGAAAACAGAAGGTGCTTGGAGTGCATCATTAGTTCTGTCAGAAGGATAATTTACACATCTATCTTGTCAAATTTTCTATGGTTTATACTTTTACAATAATCAATCTAACATACATTTGATTAGTGAACTAGAAAGTAAAAAAAAAGAAAAAAAAAGCAGTACAGGCAAAATGGCTGTGGCCCTTCATAAACATATTTAATGAAAGAATTTAACCCCTTGATGGCAGAGGTCTGAGAGCTTCTTCCTTCAGTGATAACAGAATTTGAACTGAGGTCAGAAATCATGGCCTATATAATTAAAACAACCAGGAATCTTTTTAGTTTTGCTTAACAATTTAAGTCAGCTACACTGTAGGATAAATGTACAGACAGAAAACATAGTTTAAGTTAAAATGCTCAGCCTTTCAACCTTTTAAGACTGTTAGTAGAAATAGTCTTCATAAAATGCTAAAGACCCTTCAGTGGCTATCTCAGATGAATCAATAAATCAAAACAACAACAACAACAAAATACCAAAGACCGTAATCTCAAAGAGAAAGCACACTTCAAAGTAGAAGACTTTTATTCTAGAGCTAAACAATACTAATAATGTCCTTCGTACAATCCTTATTTGCACTGCTAGGCATTCAGAAATTAGCTGACTGTACTGGTCTGGATATGTGTAACACACATGTGCACAAGTACATGTGAGCCTAAAACATTTGTAGAGCTCATTTTACAAATGGAAGAAATGACACTCTGTCCTTTATGTAGCATGCCATATTTGGAGGAGGGGAGAATGGATAAGAATAGCAAATGACAGGCAGCCGAAGACTATTTCAGCGTCCCTTGTGTGTATTCACACAAGTTATTCATGACAAGACATATGTACATTCTTACCACTGAAGCTTATGCCTCTTTCTGAACCTGGATTATCTGACATGGAATATTCATGACTACTGACTCAACTATATTCTTTTGACTTCTGATTTTCCCGAAGTATAAACCTAGTCTGAGAGCTAACAATAGAGCTACAAAAAGCCCAGATAGGGACCTTGTACTTCACAATTCACAATTATCCTAAATACATGCAGGTATTTAAGAGTCTTAGATATATTTTTAAAGATACAAAAACTTGGGCGCCTGGGTTGCTCAGTCGGTTAAGCGTCTGCCTTTAGCTTAGGTCATGATCTCAGGGTCCTGGCATCAAGCCCCGCATCGGGCTCCCTGCTCAGCAGGGAGTTTGCTTGTCCCTCACCCTCTACCCCTCCCCCCCGCTCGTTCTCTCTCTCACAAAAAAATAAATAAAATCTTAAAAAAAACAAAATACAAAAAATATAGACCAGCTAAGTGCTGAACATCATCAAAACTGATGGGAAAATTCTTTCTCTGCTTAAATTAAAAGTGGAATTCACCTTTTTACAATTTAATATCTAATGTATATACAGATTGGATAAAACAAGTATTTTATGTTCCTCAACAATATACAGTACATTTTTAAAAAATTACTTTTGGGGGCGCTCAGGTGGCTCAGATGGTTAAGCGTCTGCCTTTGGCTCAGGTCATGATCCCAGGGTCCTGGGATCGAGTCCCGCATCGGGCTCCCTGCTCCTTGGGAGCCTGCTTCTCCCTCTGCCTCTCTCTCTCTCTCTCTGTCTCTCATGAATAAATAAATAAAATACTTTTTTAAAAAATTACTTTTGGAAGAGAGGAAATGGAAGCCTTTAGGGACAGTATTTGAAATCACAAGTTCAACAATCCCCTTTGGATGCTAACAGCTCCAAGAAAGAATGCATTTTGTGGTATGAATGACCAAACATGTACGGGGAGTACTGGGAGCGTTGGGTGTGAGAAATGTGGACATGGTAGCCAGCCTAGTCACCAAAAATTATCTGGAACTACTCTTTATGGTCTAAGGGACTGAAGGCTTAGCAGAAGGTACCAAATAGTCCTGTTTTAAAAGGGATAAATCTGGGGTCTGCTAGCCAGAGTTCTTTTTAAAAAAGCTAGACAAATTAAAAACTTTTTGAATTATGAATTTGATTTTAAGATTGCAAAGATTATATGCTTATTTAAAAAACAAATTATGAAACAGACTGTACATTTAGAAGATTACCAAAGCTAAAGCTCAGAAGTAGAATTCAGCCAAAGCTAAAAGAACCTAACCATTATTATATAACAACTATATTTTGAAAGTTCTAGTTTGGGCATCCTGGATATCACTTTAGCACTATTCTATAGGTCAGATTTTAAAGAGAAAATCTAGACTTAGCTGCTTATATGAGTGATCTGAGCATTAACTTTGTGCATTAACTTTGTATTTCAAGTTTGTTTTTTTTTTTAAAGATTTTATTTATTTATTTGCTAGAGAGAGAGAGAGAGAGAGAGTACAAGCAGGGGGAGGGGCAGAGGCAGAGGGAGAAGCAGACTCCCTGCTGAGCAGGGAGCCCGATGTGGGACTCGATCCCAGGACCCTGGGATCATAACCCGAGCTGAAGGCAGCCGCTTAACCGACTGAGCCACCCAGGCGTCCCTGTATTTCAAGTTTTAATTAATCCAACCAAACTACTGGTGGATTATGTAAGGGTCAGTGCTGGAAGATGTGTTGGAATCAGCCCAACAACCTCATGCCATTTGAGGTTCTGGCCCTATGAAACCTGTTAGGTACTGATGAGAACAGAGAACATAAGACAACTTCCACTCTGAGGTGATTTGACTGTGATGATGCTTCTTCAGAGGGAGGGTTTCAACATGAAAAGAGAGTGTAGTTGTCCATGTATTTGTGCTAGACAGCACATTTTTGTGTGTGTTTGGTTCTGGTAGAGGTACATGCTGAATGTTAGCCAACAGATCTCCAACGAGGGATGCTAACATGAGATGGGACTATGCCTATCCAAGAGTTTAGTTTAGTGCTTTGTGGATACTTAAAGTCATGTTTCCATTTCTTTTTCAGACATTTGACTTACTTTCTACTAATGAAACTTCCGATATTGAGATGACAAACACATGGATACAAGAGGCTTTAACAAAGCAATTAAAATCTAATAGGATTTTTCTTTTATTAAATATTTAAAATGTCAATTTTCTCCATGCTAAGATTTCATCTGTGCAATTCACACAATAGCTCGAAGATCCTATTGATCCTTAAATAGGTTTTTAGAGATTATGAAACAGAATTAATGTTTGAATTACTAGGGCCAATAACAGATCACAGGAGATCTGTCTTCAGAACATAATCAAGTGCTAATTCTGTTACACTTTCCCCATAGATGGCTTGACACACTTGGAATTTAAGCCCAAGTTGTCAATTGATGCCTATACAATGGAGTAAAAAGCAAGTGAACAGGTGAAATAACATGAGATAGATAAGGGCAGAAAACAACAGAAAACATCATATGCTCCCTAAAGACTAGGGCCATGTTTTATTCATTTTTGTGGTTCTGCTGTAGAAGGGTGTATGCCACAGAATAAGAATTTAATATATGTGGGGCACCTGGGTGGCTCAGCCGTTAAGCGTCTGCCTTCGGCTCAGGTCATGATCCCAGGGTCCTGGGATCGAGCCCCCCATCAGGCTCCCTGCTCAGCGGGAAGCCTGCTTCTCCCTCTCCCGCTTCCCCTGCTTGTGTTCCCTCTCTCACTGTCTCTCTCTCTGTCAAATAAATAAATAAAATCTAAAAAAAAAAAAGAATAAATGTTAGTTGACATAAAAAATAAATATTGAACCACAGTTATCTATAAGTCTTGTTAGATTAGGAGCAGAAATTCAAGTATCTAGGGAAAGCTATCTGGGTTTCCTTAATTTCCATTGCTTATATTTGCCCTGCATTTCCTATATTCTGACATTATTTCTTGGATATAATCAGAGCTATTTTACAGTAGCTAAAACAAGAGGTGTAAGTCACAGAACCTAAAACTCTTTTCCTTCAAATCTCTAGGACTCTTTGGACTCTATAAGTGGTTCTCAATGGGGGCAATTTTGCCCTCCAAGGTACACAGTGTAATGTCTAGAGATATTTTTGTTTGTCCTCACTTGGATGATGTTACCAGCATCTAAAGGACAGAGGCCAGGGATGCTGTTAAACCTTAGAATGCACAGAACAGTCTCCAGAACAAAATTATCTGGACCAAAATGTCAGCAGTGCCAAAATGAAGAAATCCTGGTCTACGTGCTTCCAAGGGGCTATCTCTTAGAAGCCCAAACAATTTCCATAAGGGCAACATACTTCCACTGCTACAACCAACTGGATTAGTGGCAAATGGCTTATTGCCATTTGCAAGGTGAACTTGCTCTAAATTTGAGACTACTGACCAAATTTAAAGAAATTCTGGAGAAAGTGATAGATGGAAGTTACATCTGAGAACATCAACCACTGATGACAAATGCTACTTTATTTTAAAAATTAACTCCTAAAAACTTGAATTTAATATATATTGAAAAAACACTTGTAAGTCATTTCTTGCACCATTTTTCTAGCCAATGGGTGAATATATATATATATATATATATATATATATATATATATATAT
>NC_058405.1:138387313-138394012 GCF_002201575.2 Neomonachus schauinslandi | reverse complement strand
ATATATATATATATATATATATATATATATATATATATATATGAAATAAAGCTTCACAGCACTATCCAATACAACTCTCTTATGATGATAGAAATGTTCTTTACCTGCATTTTCAGCATGTGGATACCCACATGTGGATATTAACATTTGAAATGTAGCTAGTGAAAGTGAGGAATTTTTAATTTAATTTCATTTTTTAAAAAGATTTTATTATTTATTTGAGAGAGAGAGAACACAAGCAGCAGGGAGAGGCAGAGGGAGAGGGAGAAGCAGGCTCCCAGCTGAGCAAGGAGTCCCACTTGGGGCTCAATCCTAGGACCCCAGGATCACGATCAGAGCTGAAGGCAGACACTCAACTGAGCCACCCAGGCATCCTGTGAATTTTTAATTCTAATTTTTTTTTTTTTAAGACAGAGAGGTGAGAGAGGGGCGGAGGGAGAGGGAGAGGGAGAAAGAGAATCTTAAGCAGGCTCCACGCCCAGTGTGGAGCCTGACATGGGGTTCGATCTCACAACCCTGAGATCATGACCTGAGCCGAAATCAACAGTTAGACACTTAATAGACTAAGCCACCCAGGTCACCCTAATTTTAATTAATTTTAATTGATTTAAATTTAAATAGCCACGGGTAGCCTAGTGCGTTTTCTATTAGACAACACATAACAACATTTAAAAAAAATTGTAACTAAAGTCACTTTTAATAGATTCACATCTGAAAATATCTATAGGGGTTTTTTTCTGTTATACATTTTTAAAATTTAAAATCTGTTAATTAACATGTAGTGTATTATTAGTTTCAGAGGTAGAGTTTAGTGATTCATCAGTCTTCTATAACACCCAGTGCTCATTACATCACGTGCCCTCCTTAATGCCCATCACCCAGTCACCCCATGCCACTACCCACCATCCCGCCAGCAACCCTCAGTTTGTTTTCGGTAGTTGAGAGTCCCTAATGGTTAGGCTCCCTCTCTGAGTTCACCTTCTTTTATTTTTCCTTCCCTTCCCCTATGTTCATCTGTTTTGTTTCGTAAATTCCACAGATGAGTGAAGTCATATGGTATGTGTTTCTCTGACTGACTTATTTCGCTTAGCATAATGCCCTCTAGTTCCATCAGCGTCATTGCAAATGGTAAGATTTCATTATTTTTTTTGATGGCTGTGTAATATCTCACTATACACATACACATACACACACACACACATCTTCTTTATCCATTCATCTGTGCAGGGACATCTGGGCTCTTTCCACAGTTTGGCTATTGTGGACATTGCTGCTAAAACACTGGAGTGCAGGTGCCCCTTTGAATCACTACGTTTGTATCCTTTGGATAAATACCTAGTAGTGCAATTGCTGGGTCATAGGGTAGCTCTATTTTCAACTTTTTGAGGAACCTCCATACTGTTTTCCAGAGTGGCTGCCCCAGCTTGCATTCCCACCAACAGTGTAGGAGGGTTCCCCTTTCTCCGCATCCTCGCCAACATCTGTTGTTTCCTGAGTTGTTAATTTTAGCCATTCTGACTGGTGTGAGGCAGTATCTCATTTGATTTGTATGTCCCTGATGCTGACTGATGTTAAGCATTTTGAAAACATCTATTAGGATTAACTGTTTACTAATCATATGAAACTACAAAAGTTAATTATTCTCTAACAATCTAATAATGTAGTACAGGCATTCTCAGACTAACAAACATCTTACTTAGAAGAGTCTTGGATATAAAATTGCTGGGAAGGGAAAGTTCTCTTTAGAGGTCCAAAGAGAAGTATTAGTATCTAAGCAACCTATTCTATGATGTTGATACACCTGAGGGTGTAAACTACAACAGGTAGCTTTTGTAATTGCATACGTGGAAAGGCACAGGGATCAATACATTCTTTACAACAGATTTTCTGTCAGTTCTCAAATCTGTTTATCCTATGATATAGCTGTAATAATTAAATGTTCAGTGAAATTATGGGTTAAATTGGCTTTTACAGTCTGGTCTTGAAGTCTATTACAACAATGCTTCAGTGGAAAAATATTATAATCAACTAATAAGTTTTGTGAGAAAAAGCCAGTCACAAAGAAGAAACCAAAGGAAAAAAAATAATTTAAAGGGCAAAACAAACTTTCTGCTATATTATGGTAATCTGATATTCAATATTGGAAAGGCTATACTCATCTGATAGGCATCAAAAGATGAAAATCACAACCAGGATACTGACATTGATATAGTCAAGATACAGAACAATTCCATCACCACAAGGATCCCTGTGTTGTCAGTTTTACAGTCACCCCTTCCCCACAACCAACTCCTGGAAACTGTTAATCTATTCTCTATTTCTGTAATTCGGTCATTTCAATAATGTCATAGAAATGGAAGCACACTGCACTACTCTTTAGGGATTGGCTTTCTTTTACTCATCATAATTCCCTGGACAGTCCTCCAAGTCGTTGCATGCACTGATAGTTGGTTCCTTTTTATTGCTGAGGAGTTTTCCAGGGTACGGATGTACCAACCACTAGCTGAAGGACATCTAGGCTGTTTCCAGTTTGGGACTCTTATAAAGCTGCTCTGAATATTCAAGCACAGGTTTTTGTGTGAGCTAAGTTTTTGATTCTCTGGTATACACAAGAGTGTAATTGTTGGGTTAAAATGGTAGTTGCATGTTTGATTTTATAAAAAACTGGCAAAGTGTCTACAGAGTGGCTGTACCACTTTGCATTCCCCCCAGCAATGTATTATTGATCTAGTTTCTTCATATCCTCACCAGCATTTGATAGTCACTATTTTTTTAAATTTTAGCTTTCTGATAGGTGTGTAGTGATTTCCCTTGTGGCTTTAATTTGCGTTTTCTTTTTTTTTAAAGATTTTATTTATTTATTTATTTGACAGAGAGAGAGAGAGAGCGAGAGCAGGAACACAAGCAGGGGGAGTGGGAGAGCGAGAAGCAGGCCTCCCGCGGAGCAGGGAGCCCGATGTAAGGCTCGATGCCAGGACCCTGGGATCATGACCCGAGCCAAAGGCAGACGCTTAACGACTGAGCCACCCAGGCGCCCCTAATTTGCGTTTTCTTAATAGCTAATGATGTTGAGCCTCTTTTCATGTGATTATTTAACATCTGTATATCCTCTTCAGTGAAATGATTCTTCATATCTTTTGCCCACTTTCTGATTGGACTGTTTGCATCTTACTCTTGAGTTTTGAGAATTTTTTATATATTACAGACACAGGCCTTTTGTTGGACATGTGGTTTGCATGTATTTTCTACCACTCTGTAGCTTATCTTTTTATCCACTTATCAGATTCCTTCACAGAGCAAACGTTTTTAATTTTGATGAAATCCAATTTATCAACTTTTACTTTAATGGACTGTACTTTTGGTGACCAGCCTAAGAACTCTTTGACTGACTCTAGACGCTGAAGACTTTTTCCTGTTTCCTTCTAAAAGTTTTATTATTTTATGTTTACAATTAAGTCCATTATCAATTTTGAGTTAATTTTGGTATAAGATGTTGAAATTTAGGTCTAGGGTTTTTTTTGTTTTTTTTTGGCTTATGGATATCCACCTACTACAGCACCATTTGTTGAACTACTATATATTTCCTCTACTGGATTGCTTCTGTATTGTTGTCAAACTCAGCTGGACATACTGGGGGGGGGGGTTCTATTCTGTTCCATTGATGATGTTTCTCTCCTCTAACAGCACAGTCCTGATTTTACTATATGTCTTATATAGTAAATAGAGCTATAATATAAGTCTTGAAATCAAGTAGATAGATTCCTATGACTTTAGTCTTTTTCCTGATTGTTTTGGCTATCTAGTTCCTTTGTCTTGCCATATAAATTATAGAATAATCTTTTCTATGTCTACTAAAAATTTTGCTGAAATTTTAACAGGAATCATATTAAACAAATAAATAAATCTGGAAATGACCATCTTCACTATTTCTAGTTTTCAACCAATCCATGAACACGGTCTCTCCATTTATTTAGGTCTTCTTTGCTTTTTTTTCATCAACATGCTATAATTCTCAGAATACTGATCCTGTATACATTTTGTTAGATTTATGCCTAAGTATGTACAAATTTTGTTAGATTTATGTTCACTTCCTTTTCTTCAAATCAACTAGAAATGGTATTGTATTTTAAATTTCAGTTTCTCTTTGTTCTTAATATTAAAAATGTGATTGATTTTTGTGTGTGCTCTTAAATTCTGCAATCTTGCTGATCTTGTTTTTATAGATTCTTAGGGATTTTCTACATAGTTATGGCATCTATTAATAGCAAGAATTTTATTTCTTCCTTTACAATATGCATGTCTTTTATTTCATACTATGGTTTTAACAAAGGGCTTCAAAGCCAATCTTTTCCTCATTCTTTTGAGTAGTCTCTTTTTTACTTTTAAAGTTTCTGATACTACCGGATTCTGTTAAGACCACACACACACACACACACACACACAAAAACTTGGGAGTAGCTGCCCCACAATTATTCTCTGAACAATAGGAAATAATTTTGGCGAGGTAAAGACACCAATATTTAAACTAAGTCTGGTTTTATTTAATCAAAGAATTGTACTTCCTGACAAGGACTTAAGTATAATTTTAGCCAATGAACAACTTAAAAACTTAAGTCATAAAATGAAATTAAGTACATGGCTGATATAAACTCTTTAAACTGACCAGCTTGTCAGTTACAAAAACAAGCACTATGAAGATTAAGGTAAGCAGGCTTTATATTTCCTATAGCCTCCAGTTCCAGACTACATCTGTTTTCTTTGATACACAAAACCAGAGTTAAAATAGCTCCATTTATCACAGCATGATTGTAGGCAGACAAACCAGCCTGTCTGTTTCCAGATAGAGAAAGCAACCGTTATTAATCACAATTACAGGCCAAACCCTCTAAGAGAAATTGTATCAATATTCTCCCAACCCCCAGCCCTTCTACTCTCTAACTCAAAAATGGTACTGAGAATGTCACAACACTTGGTGAAGGTCAGTAAATAAAGATGATACTATGAGGTCAACTTGAGTCTTAAGTTCAGGATGCAAATTAAGGAAAATCTTTTATTCACATAAAAAGAAGTGATCTCTCAAAAGCTCTATCATTAGTTAAGTTTAGCAGGACAATTAAACCCACTCTATTTCAAATTTATATAGAAAGGTTTCCTTTTTATGAAACTATACTGAACAGCACAGGATATTTGATATTTATAAATTAGATAATTAACTTTAAGCAGGAGGCATTTATGAAAATAGACATTTTTGTATAGCATATTTTGTAGCCAAGAGTGTGAATGATATTTCTCTTTTCATACAGATTTTAATAGAACTTCCTATAGAATGAGACCAACTACAGATTACAACTGAAAATGTTAGGACACTTGTTGTATCATATCCCTTGAATATATTAATGTATCCCTTTCATATAAACTGTAACACTTTCTTCAATGGTTAAGAATATAAACCAGAGGGGCACCTGGGTGGCTCAGTTGGTTAGGCGACTGCCTTTGGCTCAGGTCATGATCCTGGAGTCCCTGGATCGAGTCCCGCATCGGGCTCCCTGCTCGGCGGGGAGTCTGCTTCTCCCTCTGACCCTCCCCCTTCTCATGTGCTCCCTCTCTCTCATTCTCTCTCTCGCAAATAAATAAAATCTTAAAAAAAAAAAAAAAAAGAATATAAACCAGAGTTTCCATTTGGAGTTGTCTACTGCTATTTTTTTAAGCTATTTTTTTTAAGCAGCTACTATATGCAAGGCACCTGAGATGCTTTACATACATTATCACATGTAATTCTTATAATAATATACAAGATAGGTACTATTATTCCTAATTTGCAGAAGAGAACACTAGCTCAGAGAAGTTATTTCCCTAAGGTCACACAGCTAGTTAAGTGCAAAAGCCAGGAGTCAAATACAGATTTGATTCCAAAGTCTATGTTCTTCCCCTCTGTTTATAAGCCTCATGACCTTTTTTCAAAAAATTAATTTATTTAAAATTTTTATTTTATGTTATGTTAGTCACCATACATTACATCATTAGTTTTTGATGTAGTGTTCCATGATTCATTGTTTGCATATAACACCCAGTGCTCCATGCAATACATACCTTCCTTAATACCCATCACCGGGCTAACCCATCCTTCCACCCCTCTCCCCTCTAAAACCCTCAGTTTGTTTCTTAGAGTCCAGGGTCTCTCATGGTTCGTCTCCCCCTCAGATGTCCCCCTCTTCATTTTTCCCTTCCGACTATCTTCTTCTTTTTTTTTTTAACATATAATGTATTGTTTGTTTCAGGGGTACAGGTCTGTGATTCAACAGTCTTACACAATTCACAGCGCTCACTATAGCACATACCCTCCCCAATGTCCATCACTCGGCCACTCCATCCCTCCCACCCCCCGCCACTCCAGGAACCCTCAGCTTGTTTCCTAAGATTAAGAGTCTCCTATGGTTTGTCTCCCTCTCTGGTTTCATCTTGTTTCATTTTTCCCTCCCTTCCCCTATGATCCTCTGTCTTGTTTCTCAAATTCCTCATATCAGTGAGATCATATGTTACTTGTCTTTCTCTGATTGACTTATTTTGCTTAGCATAATACCCTCTAGTTCCATCCACATCATTGCAAAGGGCAAGATTTCGGGGTTTCTGATGGCTGCATAATATTCCACTGTGTGTGTGTGTGTGTGTGTGTGTGTGTGTGTGTGTGTGTGTGTGTGT
>NC_058405.1:138258018-138387303 GCF_002201575.2 Neomonachus schauinslandi | reverse complement strand
TGTGTGTGTGTGTGTGTGTGTGTGTGTGTGTGTGTGTGTGTGTGTGTATATATATATACATATATCCATTCATCTGTTGATGAACATCTTGGCTCTTTCCCTAGTTTGGCTACTGTGGACATTGCTGCTATAAACACTGAGGTGCACGTACCCCTTTGGATCACTACATTTGTATCTTTGGGGTAAATACCCAGTAGTGCAATTGCTGGGTCATAGGGTAGCTCTATTTTCAACTTTTTGAGGAAACTCCATACTGTTTTCCAGAGTGGCTGCCCCAGCTTGCATTCCCACCAACAGTGTAGGGGGGTTCCCCTTTCTCCACATCCTCGCAAACATCTGTTGTTTCCTGACTTGTTAATTTTAGCCATTCTGACTGGGGTGAGGTAGTATCTCCTTGAGGTTTTGATTTGTATTTCCCTGATGCCGAGTGATGTTGAACACTTTTTCATTAGTCTGTTGGCCATTTGGATGTCTTCTTTGGAAAAATGTCTGTTCATGTCTTCTGCCCATTTCTTGTTTGGATTATTTGTTCTTTGGGTGTTGAGTTTGATAAGTTCTTTGTAGATTTTGGATACTAGCCCTTTATCTGATATGTCATTTGCAAATATCCTCTCCATTCTGTCAGTTGTCTTTTGGTTTGGGTGACCGTTTCCTTTGCTGTGCAAAAGCTTTATATCTTGATGAAGTCCCAATAGTTCACTTTTGCTCTTGCTTCCCTTGCCTTTGGCGATGTTTCTAGGAAGAAGTTGCTGTAACTGAGGTCGAAAAGGTTGCTGCCTGTGTTCTCCTCAAGGATTTTGATGGATTCCTATCTCACATTGAGGTCTTTCAGCCATTTTGAGTCCATTTTTGTGTGTGGTGTAAGGAAATGGTCCAGTTTCATTCTTCTGCATGTGCCTGTCCAATTTTCCCAACACCATTTGTTGAAGAGACTGTCTTTTTTCCATTGGACATTCTTTCCTGCTTTGTCAAAGATGAGTTGACCATAGCATTGAGGGTCCATTTCTAGGCTTTCTATTCTGATCCACTGATCTATGTCCCTGGAATTGTGATGCCACCAGCTTTGCTTTTCTTTTTCAACATTTCTCTGGCTATTCGGGGTCTTTTCTGGTGCCATACAAATTATAGGATTATTTGTTCCATTTCTTTGAAAAAAGTGGATGGTATTTTGATAGGTATTGGCACTAAATGTGTAGATTGCTCTAGGTAGCATAGACATTTTCACAATATTTGTTCTTCCAATCCATGAGCATGGAAGTCTTCCTCAATTTCTTTCAGGGATATTCTATAGTTTTCTGAGTACAGATTCTTTACCTCTTTGGTTAGATTTATTCCTAGGTATCTTATGGTTTTGGGTGCAATTGTAAATGGGATCCACTCCTTAATTTCTCTTTCTTCTGTCTTGTTGTTAGTGTATAGAAATGCCACTGATTTCTGTGGATTGATTTTATATCCTGCCACTTTATTGAATTCCTGTATGAGTTCTAGCAGTTTTGGGGTGGAGTCTTTTGGGTTTTCCACATAAAGTGTCATATCATCTGCAAAGACTAAGAGTTTGACTTCTTCCTTGCCAATTTGGATGCCTTTTATTTCTGTTGTCTGATTGCTGAGGCTAGGACTTCTAGTACTATGTTGAATAGCAGTGGTGATAGTGGACATCCCTGCTGTGTTCCTGACCTTAGGGGAAAAGCTCTCAGTTTTTCCCCATTGAGAATGATATTCTGCGGGTTTTTCAAAGATGGCCTTTATGATATTGAGATATGTTCCCTCTATCCCTACACCGTGAAGAGTTTTAATCAAGAAAGGATGCTATACTTTGTCAAATGCTTTTTCTGCATCGATTGAGAAGATCATATGGTTCTTGTTCTTTCTTTTGTTAATGTATTGTATCATACTGATTCAGTTGCAGATGTTGAACCAACCTTGCAGCCCAGGGATAAATCCCACTTGGTCGTGGTGAATAATCCTTTTAATGTACTGTTGGATCCTACTGGCTAGTGTTTTGGTGAGAATTTTTGCATCCATGTTCATCAAGGATATTGGTCTGTAATTCTCCTTTTTGATGGGGTCTTTGTCTAGTTTTGGGGATCAAGGTAATGCTGACCTCATAGAAAATAAGTTTGGAAGTTTTCCTTCCATTTCTATTTTTTGGAACAGTTTCAGAAGAATAGATATTAATTCTTCCTTAAATGGTTGATAGAATTACCCTGGGAAGCCATCTGGCCCTGGGCTCTTGTTTATTGGGAGATTTTTGATTACTGCTTCCATTTCCTTGCTGGTTATGTGTCTGTTCAGGTTTTCTATTTCTGCCTGTTTCACTTTTGGTAGTTGATAGATCTCTAGGAATGCATCCATTTCTTCCAGATTGTCTAATTTGCTGGCATTTAATTGATCATAATATGTTCTTATAGTTGTTTGTATTTCTTTGGTGTTGGTTGTGATGTCTCCTCTTTCATTCATGATTTTATTTATTTGGGTCCTTTCTCTTTTCTTTCTGATAAGTCTGGCCAGGGGTTTATCAATCTTGTTAATTCTTTCAAAGAACCAGCTCCTAGTTTCATTGATCTGTTCTACTGTTCTTTTGGTTTCTATTTCATTGATTTCTGCTCTGATCTTTATTATTTCTCTTCTCCTGCTGTGTTTAGGTTTTATTTGCTATTCTTTCTCCAGCTCCTTTAGGTGTAGGGTTAGGTTGTGTATTTGAGACCTTTCTTGTTTCTTGAGAAAGGCTTGTATTGCTATATACTTGCCTCTTAGGACCACCTTTGCTGCATCCCAAGATTTTGAACAGTTGTGTTTTCATTTTCATTTGTTTCCATGAATTTTTTTTTTTAATTCCTTATTTCCTAGTTGACCCATTCATTCTTTAGTAGGATGCTCTTCAGCCTCCATGTGTTTGAGTTCTTTCCGACTTTCCTCTTATGATTGAGTTCTAGTTTCAAAGCATTGTGGTCCAGAAATATGCAGGGAATGATCCCAATCTTTTGGTACCAGTTGAGACCTGATTTGTGACCTAGGATGTGATCTATTCAGGAGAATGTTCCATGGGCACTAGAGAAGAATGTGTATTCTGCTGCTTTGGGATGGAATGTTCTGAATATATCTGTGAAGTCCATTTGGTCCATTGTGTCATTTAAAGCCTTTATTTCCTTGTTGATCTTTTGCTTAGATGATCTGTCCATTTCAGTAAGGGGGGGCGTGTTAAAGTCCCCTATAATTATTGTATTGTTGTCAATGTGTTTCTTTGGTTTTGTTATTAATTGGCTTATATAACTGGCTGCTCCCATGTTTGGGGCATAGATATTACAATTGTTAGATCTTCTTGCTGGAATGACCCTTTAAGTAGAATATAGTGCCGTTCCTCATCTCTTATTATAGTTTTTGGTTTAAAATCTAATTTGTCTGATATAAGGATTGCCACCCCAGCTTTCTTTTGATGTCCATTAGCATGGTAAATGGTTTTCCACCCCCTCACTTTCAATCTGGAGGTGTCTTTGGGTCTAAAATGAGTCTCTTGCAGGCAGCACATCGATGGGTCTTGTTTTTTTTTATCCAATCTGATACCTGTGTCTTTTGATTGGGGCATTTAGCCCATTTACATTCAGGGTAACTATTGAAAGATATGAATTACCATTGTATTACCTGTAAGGTGACTGTTACTATATATTGTCTCTATTCCTTTCTGGTCTATGTTACTTTTAGGCTCTCTCTTTGCTTAGAGGACCCCTTTCAATATTTCTTGTAGGGCTGGTTTCGTGTTTGCAAATTCTTTTAGTTTTTGTTTGTCCTGGAACCTTTTAACTCTCCTTCTATTTTCAGTGACAGCCTAGCTGGATATAGTACTCCTGGCTGCATATTTTTCTCGTTTAGTGCTCTGAATATATCATGCCAGTCCTTTCTGGCCTGCCAGGTCTCTGTGGATAGGTCTGCTGCCAAGCTAATGTTTCTACCTTGTTAGTTACAGACCTCTTGTCCTGAGCTGCTTTCAGGATTTTCTGTCTCTGAGACTTGTAAGTTTTACTATTAGATGTCAGGGTGTTGAGCTATTTTTATTGATCTTGAGTGGGGTTCTCTGTGCCTCCTGGATTTTGATGCCTGTTTCCTTTCCTGAATTAGGGATGTTCTCTGCTATAATTTGCCCCAATATACCTTCTGCCCCCTCTCTCTCTCCTCTTCTGGGATCCCAATTATTCTAATACTGTTTCGTCTTATGGTATCACTTATCTCTCGAATTCTCCCCTTGTGATCCAGTAGTTGTTTATCTCTCTTTTTCTCAGCTTCTTTATTCTCCATCATTTGGTCTTCTATATCACTAATTCTCTCTTCTGCCTCATTTATCCTAGCAGTTAGAGCCTCCATTTTTATTGCACCTCATTAATAGCCTTTTTTATTTTGACTTGGTTAGATTTTAGTTCTTTTATTTCTCCGGAAAGGGATTCTCTAGTATCTTCCATGCTTTTTTCAAGCCCAGCTAGGATCATTATAATCGTCATTCGACATCTTATATCCATATTGATTAGGTCCCTGGCAGTCAGTACTGCCTCTTGTTCTTTTTTTTGAGGTGAGTTTTTCCATCTTGTCATTTTGTCCAGAGGAGAACAGATGAATGAGAGAACAAAATGCTAAAAGGGTAACAAAGACCCCTGAAAAATATACACTAAACAAATCAGAAGAGACCCGAAAATGGGGGGGAAAGAAAGGGGAAAAAAAAAAAAAAAAGACTCAGGCTGGTGAATAGATCAGAGCCACACACTAGAATTTAGGCATATTTTGGTCTGTTAGAAGAAACTGCCTCCCAAAATTTTAAAGAAAGGAAAACTTATATATGTACAAAATAAGTCTAAATACAATGAAGGGATGGAATATGACTGTAAAGATGAAAATTATAAAAGATTTTATAAAGGAACTGATAAGAAGTTGGTTGAAAAAAGAAGAAAAATTAAAAAAGAAAAAAAAGAGGAAGAGAATGTGATCAGGCAGGAGACCAGAACAAAGCTATACACTAGAGATTTAGGGTATATTTTGGTCTGTTAGAAGAAACTGTATCCCAAAATTTTAAAGAGAGAAAAACTGATATATATACAAAAAATAAGGTTAACTACAATGAAGGGATAGACTATGACTCTAAAAATGAAAATTAAAAAAGATTTTTAAAAAAGGAATTGATAAGATGTTGGTTTAAAAAAAGAAAAAGAAAAATTCAAAAAAAAAGAAAAAATAAAGAAAATTTAAAAAATTAACTTTGAAAGACTAAAGAATCATGGGAAAAGAAGCTATGAATTCTATGTGCTGTATTCCTCTAGTGCTGGAATTCTGCCGTTCTCATTGATCAGTAAACTTGGTCTTGGCTGGCTGTTCTTCTGGGCGAGGGGCCTGCTGCAGAGATTCTCAAATGTCTTTGTCAGAGGCAGAATTGCCCCGCCCTTGTCTGGGGCAGGCTAAGTAGTCTGCTCGGTTTTGCTCTCGGTAGCTTTTGTTCCCTGAAAGCTTTCCGTACAGCTTTAGAGGACAAGGAAGAAAATGGCGGCCTCCCAATCTCTGCCCCAGAGGGGCCGAGAACTCAGGGCCCTGCTCCTCAGTAAGCCCCCCGAGAAAAGCAGTCAATCATTCCCGTCTCCCCGGTCTCCGGCCACAACTCTGTGCTCACCCGGCCTGTGACCAAGCATTTTTATCTCTGGCACGTGACCCCATTTGGAGTCTCCAAAGCCAGCAGATTCCTTCGGTGTATTCCCATGCTGCTTCTCCCGGGGGGAGGAAGGGAGTGTCCCCAGATCTGCTGCTTGTTGGGTCCCTGCTGGAAGAGTAGTGGCCCGACTGTGCCACGGATTATGGTTTATGGCAACCCCAAGCTGAGAGCCCACTCCTCGACTCTGTCTTTGCAGCCAGCTTCCCCACTCTGATACCTGGGATCTCTGCCACACTCAGGCACCCCCGATCTTTCTGCGATCCCGAGGGTCCTGAGACCACACTGTCCCACGAGGGTTCCACCCCCTGCTTAGCCACTGGAGCGATGTCCCTCAGCGGAGCTGACTTCTCAAAGTTCTGATTTTGTGCTCCACTGCTCTATCACTTGCCGGTAGCGGCTGATGGAGGCTCCCTCCCCCCGCGGTCTATCTTCCCGTATATCGCCTCAGATTCACTTCTCTGCATGTCCTACCTTCCAAAAAGTGGTCGCTTTTCTGTTCAGGTAGTTGCTGCTATTCTTTTCTTCGATCTCCTGTTGAGTTTGCAGGTGTTCAGAATGGTTTGATACCTATCTAGCTGAATTCCTGGGACCAGAGAAAATTTAGTTCTACTCTTCCTCTGCCACCTTGCTCCTCCTCTGCCTCTCGACTTTTTAGTTGCTTTAAGATGAAGTTTGAATAGAACCAATGCATCTATGGAAGAACACTAAAATGTCTGCTGTTATGCAGTTGTAGAGAAATGCGTGTTATTTCACCCCACTTTTTACTGAATAACTGGCTCTGCTAATACACTTTCTCAGAAATATTATGGAATGGGGCGCCTGGGTGGCTCAGTCGTTAACCGTCTGCCTTCGGCTCAGGTCATGATCCCAGGGCCCTGGGATTGAGCCCTGCATCAGGCTCCCTGCTCAGCGGGAAGTCTGCTTCTCCCTCTCCCACTCCCCTTGCTTGTGTTTCCTCTCTCGCTGTGTCTCTCTCTGTCAAATAAATAAAATCTTAAAAAAAAAAAAATATTATGGAATAAACTGAGCCTTTTCATGATTAAACATGACCTTAAATTCAAACAAGGCCTGACCATTAAATGTTTGAAACTAAACTAACAGAGAGTAGTGAGACTATAGCCATTTTAATATGAAAGATTCAGAGCTCTTTGAGAATTTGCAAAACTGCCCCAAATTCTGTGAGCACTGAGGCACTTATCCATTCACTTAACATATTCACTGAGCATCTACTATACAGAAGAGCCAGTAGTCACTGTTTTCGGGACTGGGAAACACAGTGACGAACAAGATAAAGTCAGTAACCTTACTGAACTTATTCAAATGAGGAACACAGAAACTAAACAAGAGAACAGGGAAGATACCTCTAAGAAAGTGACATTCTTTTTTTAATGATTTTATTTATTTGACAGAGAGAGATACAGCAAGAGAGGGAACACAAGCAGGGGGAGCGAGAGAGGGAGAAGCAGGCTTCCCACGGTGCAGGGAGTCCGATGCGGGGCTCGATCCCAGGACCCTGGGATCATGACCTGAGCTGAAGGCAGACACTTAACGACTGAGCCACCCAGGCGCCCCAGGTGACATTTTTATCAGAGAACTAAATGATGGGGAAAGTGAGCCAAGAAAATATCTGGGGGAAAAACAATTGAAAGAAAGAACATCAGAAAAAGAAGAAACAGCAAAGTCCTTGCAGGGGAAAGGGGATTGGTATGTCTGAAGAATAGCAAGAAAGCCAATGTAAGAAAGTAGTAAGAGATGCAGATGGAGAGAAAGACACATGTATATCCTTGAAGGTCCTGATAAAGAGTTTGGATTTTATTTTGAGTGTGAGGGGAAAACACGGAGTTTTGGGAAAAGATTATTCTGGCAGCAAGAGAAATGACAGTAGGGGAACACGAGTGGAAGTAGACAGATCAGTTAAGATGCTACTGAAGCAGTCTCAGCAGGAAGAAATAGTGATTTGAACTAGAATGTCGTGGTGGTGATGCTTTCTGGTAGTTGAGAATCATCAGCATATTTTTAAGTCCTGGGACTCAGGTAATCACCTGGACTGAACACAGAAGAACAAACTGGCTCAGGGCAGAGTCCTGGAGGATACTCCAATATTTAGTAGTTTAGAAGAGGGCAAGCTGGCAAGGGAAAGCATCTTCATTTTACCAGCACATAGGAAATATACTTTGTATTTAGGCTTACCTAGTTTCTTTTCCTAAGCATAGAGGAAACCAGGTAGTTTAGAGTTTTTTCTATGCAGTTTTAATTTTTGAGCACACAGAAAATAAAAATATGAGAAATATGATAGAAATAAAAGATTTCTATTTAAATGAGGCAGAATCTCTTAATAAATAAATACGCAATCAAACCTAGCTACATTCAAGTTCAAGCCAATAATTTCTAAAAATAAATCATTTCATCAAACTTGGGAATCCTTAACAAATAAAGACCTACAGGCCTAGAACCTGAAAATGCACATAAATTACAGAAGTTTTATTGTAACATGATCTGACCTATATTTGTTTGTTACCTGTTACCTGACAACGTGTTAAAACCCACAATCAGGAAGTATAAAAACAACCAGAAAATCCAACTGATTTACATTCAAGAGCTGAGAAAATGAAATGTCTATGATGTGGAAATTAAAATGTTGACTCATTTCTATTTTAACATCTAAAGCATGGCAAGTAATTAACTTAGTGTCTAAATTAGAGAAATAGAGGTGTTATACTTTAAAAGAAAAACAGTAATGTTTAGTATTTCTTCTGTTGGTTACTACCACAACCTAGGCTACCTCAATGACAGACATACAAACTCTCAAGAAATAGCAGGTACCCTCCAATTACGTACTGTTGTTCTCCATAGCACTTTATCAAACCAATTATTTTTAATAGTAGGAATATTAGGAATTCTACCTCCGTGGTGATGCGACAGGCTCCCTCCATTAGCAAGGATTTCTTCTCTAGCAGCTGCCTGTATTTGGAAACAACACAACAAATAGTTGCTACTTAGGTTTCACTTTGAAGTGAAAGAGTAAGACTAAGACCCAGCTCCCAAAGGAAGCACGTACTTCCTGGGTTAAATAACAAACTGGATGCCTAATTTTCCTTTCTCTTGGGTTAACTACATTTAAGAAAAATTAAAATATGCAGCCTAGCTTTATACATTTTTTCCTAGTGAATGGTCACAATGTGTATAATAGTCACTTCAAGATTCTAGAAAAGAAAAAGACAAAATGATCAATTCAGCAGCACTACATTGTTAATAATTTTGTGAAGACAGTCAAGTCCTACTCTGAAGTAAACATCTCACTATACCAACAAGTGTTATTGACTCACATTTATTTTAACTGCTTATTTTAACATTTACCTGCTTATTTTATGTCTACAAAACTACACTAAGCAATTTACCTGTAGTAACTCATTTATTTTCTGCTATAGCCTTATGGAATAACTACAATTAACCGCATTTCACAAAGAAAATGAGGCTTAGATGGTTAAATTACTCACCAAATACCATAAAGTGGGCATCAGACTCAAAATTAGTTGCAAAGCTATCAGAGATCAAACAGAAAAGCTCTTATGGAGAACATTTCTTAGGTCAATGTCCTGGGACAAATTACTGTCAGACCTATGGACATTTAAGTGCAAAAAAACCTGCTTGTTTTCTCCTCCTAACATGTTCGGCCCTGATTAACCTCCTTATAGAGCACTAAGTTTAGAAAAATAAACACTTAAAGCAAAATAGAGAATGACTGAAGTGCAGAGTGAAAAAAAGGGGAACAGAAGAATTATATTCAATTCATGAGTATATACCAGCCATGAGGTGAAATATCTACAGTGCCTAGAACCTCTCAGAATTACTCAGGTGTATATAAACTATCAGGAGTTAGGCCAGGGTAGAAAAGGGCCCAGGCAGGACAGATGGACCATATCTCATTGCAAAGTAACTTGTATGAACCCTCATCATTTAGGATTTAGGGTTTTTCA
Organism: Neomonachus schauinslandi; assembly: GCF_002201575.2. Lineage (NCBI taxonomy): Eukaryota > Metazoa > Chordata > Mammalia > Carnivora > Phocidae > Neomonachus > Neomonachus schauinslandi. The sequence goes on along the minus strand of NC_058405.1, from coordinate 138,377,640 downwards.
AATGAATCAAAAAAATTCTAGCATTATATCTTCTAACAAATTATTTTAAATAAGATTATTTTACATTTACTAAATTATTACATTAATTAAACAAATAATTTTAAATAAAGCAGTAACTACTTGAAATTAGTAGCACTTTAAGAATGGCAGTTTGGATTGGGGAAAAAGGAATAATTTCACTCTTGTAGTATAGTACAGGGACGGGACCTTTGAGGAGCCAGAGGGCAATCAAAACACTGAAAGGCTAAGCTGACAGAAAAGTACTCAAACTTTTGAGGGTGATAAATATGTTCATTATTTTGATTGGGGTGATATTTTCACAGGTGTAAACATATGCAAAACTCACCAAACTGTACACTCCAAATACGTGCAGTTTCCTGTATTTCAATTATACTTCAAAAAAGTTGTTAAAAAAAAAGGAGGCATAGGAGGGAGCCAACCAAACCTTGTCTATGGTTTGTGTCTAAAAGTGTGCCACTGAAAATCACTGCACGGTACTACCTTTGGCAGGCATGCAATAACACTAAGACACTAGGTTTTAAACACTAGCACCCGTGAGGTTTAACCAAACCTCAGTCTCCTCCCAGCTCCACCACAGTCTAGTCTGTCCTTCAACTCTAGGCATACTTGTAATGAAAATTGGAATCTTAAGGCCATTCAAGGAATGTTAACAGAAACTGGCAGCAAATGAACCTCAATGGCCTACGTATAGCTAGAGCAAACAGAAAATTAGAAACCTAGAATGAGGATATTACAGCAACAAACAGCAAGAACAGCAGGGCTGCTGACCTCAACTGCAGCCACCACTGGCAAATGGGTGAATTGCCAAAGTGATACCAAGGATTCCTACAGTCCTTTTTTATTTAATTTAATCAGGTTTTATATACTGTAAATAACAACCAAAGAATCACAGGCTACAGAATATTAATTTCAGAATATTAATTCTAATATCTCTAGAGAATATTAATTTTAGACTCACAATTCACTATACAACTCAGTTTACCAAATATGCTTCTCATTTCTATCAACTACCAAGTAAGCCATTGAGTGATTAAAGAGAGTCAAACTAAAATTCATAAATTGATAGGAAAGTTTATTTAAAAAAGAATGTAAGAGTATACTCATATATGCAAAATTACCTCTGTTTGTTCAAACACAGTCAGTGGGTCACTTATTCCCCTGTAGTTAAAGGCAAAGTAGAAATAGATGCATGCACCTGCATCATAAATCTGCGTCACCCTAAAAAACAAACAGACAATTTCCACAAGGCTTTAAGTTAAGTGAAATCAGATTTAACATCTAGAAATGTAAAGGTAAGATCATTTAATTTGCTTAAGCCATAATCTCATTCTCTACCCAGACTCTTAATTCCATGGAAGGAATGGAGATTGGCTGAAGGAAATACAGGAACTATTTGTACTATTTAAACAACTTTTTTTGGTAAGTCTGGATTATTAGCCAAAGAATTTAAAAAAATTAAAAACAATGTAAATGTTTCTCCAATTGGCCTGAAATAAACAAAAACCCCACCTCCTCAGAAGAGATTGGTTTTGTTTTGTTTTGTTACAAAGTATAGGGAAGTTAAAGAAGTCCCCAAACAGACTAGATGGGACTTGGTGATCCATTATAAGCCTCCTATACTTCCTCAAAGTCAACAGAAATAGGCATGAGAACTTAAACCTTGGAAACAAGAAAAATGTTCAAATACCAAAAATGATCAGGCTGGGTAAAATATAGCATCTTCACTAACTTCATATTAATAATTATTTAGAACTTTGGAAACAAATTGGATGATCAGACCAAATGCAGTGACATGGCTTTAAAATACTGTCCCTGAAGGTTTTATACTCTGGGCCCCATATGTGCGCATGTTGTATGTGTGTTTAAAAAAAGATACCCAGCACATTAGATTATTAAATCATATATATGATATATATCTGGGCTTTCAAAATGCAATTAGGTGAAGCATTTAAAAGAGGGCTAAGATAATCATAGTCAGATCTGTGAGTGCAATTTACAGAGGTTCCTACAAAGAATTTAATTTAACAGAAGGAGCAAATACAGAGGAAATACTCTTTTTACTACAACAATACAAAGAGAATCTAATCTAAAATTTTAATGGCCTTTTAGGCCAAATGTTAGGTGCCTCAGAACAGAAGAAATGAACTGTTTAACAATGCTACTGTCAATTTGCCAGCTGTGTGTTTCTTCTAGTGTTAATTCACACTCATAAAAAAGATCCCTTGAATGTTTACATTTTAAGTACCAGATTTACAAAGTTTAAGAAAAATTGGAGAACCATTTTAACTATGAGGGCACTATCATTTAGGAATAACCAAATTTAAATAAATTGAAAGGATACCTGAATGAAATGAGTTTACAGCAATTAGTAAAATATATATCACTCATATTTGAATCAATATCAATAAATAGAAAATGCAACTAAATATTAATAGAGCATTGCTACCTTCCAACAAATCCAGGATCTATACCACAGAGTTGTTTTCAATAGATAAGCAGGCTTCTAAAAGTTTCACTGATCAGTAACTCAAAGACAAAGCAAAAATAATAGTATAAATAATAAAAAAAATTTTTTGGAAAACCTCATTTTCGATCTACTTCAGAAACTGACTCATATCCACACCTTTTAATAGATTGATTCTATCATTTAAGACAAACACCAATCTCTTCCAAAATCATCTCGACAAGCGATAGCATGCCTGCCAAAGTCATTATATTATTCTTTAATTTCTAAAAAGTTTTTGGAGTTTTTTTCTTATGTTAGACTCACTGGCCAGGAATTCCTTCCTATAAAACTTCAGAAAATTTTGGGTTAGAATTTCTATTCCAGTATACAAAGTACATTTTAATAGAGAGAAATGAAATAAATGAACTCAATAAATGCACCCTACAGCTAGTTATTTCCCTTGTGATCTTTGATTTCCTTGACAGCTATAATTATTTCAAGGTAATTTTGGAATAACTTTTTTAAAAAACTCGTTTAAAAAGTGTATCTCACACACTCAACATTTACATTCAACACACAATAGCCTCCTTGGCCACAGTAATAAGCAGCTCAAATCAAACTAAACTAAAATCAAACTCTGGTTAAATGTTAGTTTTACCAAGTACGAGATATAAGAACTATATTTAAAACTCCTTACCAAAGCCATTCAAATAACTAGACTGCACATTCTAAATTTTGGTTTTATAAAATGATCACAGAAGCTGAGCATATAGGCTTTTACCAGAAAAACATTCTTTAAAAACCAGCTACTTAATAAATGACATATGTCAAATTTAGTCTACCTATAATACATAATAAAGAACCTTAGTTCTTTTGAGTTCCAAGACTTGTGCTATTACGGTAGGTGTCTGAGGCAGAATATTTTACTTCGCAATAACTTTCAGTAAGTAGTGGTTTGTCACAATGATATTCTCATAATGGAAGGGAAGAAGTCTAGAGAGATAAATGAGGAGGTGGGGAAGAAGGAGGAAGAGGGGATAAAATCTATTAAGTCGCTACTTGATAAAACAAAGGAATAAAAATTCTCAACTACAAAAAAATAGATTCCATTATTTAAAATGTTTCAAATTTTACTGGTAACAAATGACTTTTGGATTATTAGGCCTGATTTGCTTTCAGTATTATAGTAAGAGGCCTGATAGACCAGACTGTCAAAAGAATTAAGTATCAATTTGGGTTCATAATATAAACGAACACAAAATTTTTTCTTAGACTTTAAGATAAAAGACTTACTTTAAAAGACATCTCCAAATTAAAAGAGAGAGAGAGAGAGAGAGAAAGAGAGAAAGAGAGAAAGAGAGAAAGAAAGAAAGAAAGAAAGAAAGAAAGAAAGAAAGAAAGAAAGAGGAATACGTACATTCTTACACCTTTATTTGGAAAAGTTCTCTCCAAGATCAGTCACTAGGGCACCAGTAGGTTTACCAAGTTATAAGCTTTCTATTGTACAGAACAAGGCCCCTATTTTCCCTTCTTTTAGATATATCAAATGACCAGTCAATAATCTCTAAATTCACATTTTTAGCTTTTATGTTCTTGGATTCAACCCCGAATATATTTGTTCTAAAACATGTTAATAATACATATAGGTTCAGTACTTCCTGAAATGGTCTTCAAACCCTGACTCTCTCTCCCACACAGACGCAAAAAAAACACAATTTCGAGTAGATCCTTCTAGTTGACATGAACATTTAATGTATAAGATAGATGCTTTCCTCAGATCTCATGTTAGAATTTTGCTTTCTTACCCCAGCAAAAGCACAAAAATTTAGCAAGTTCTGAAAGATATCTGTCCCAATGGGGGCAATATGTAGAACTAAGAAACACAATCTGGTAGTAGGGAAGTACAAGATGAGGATATAAAAGATAGAAAAAAGAAAAAAATCAGAAGAGATAGCAGGCTGAAGAGTATAGAAATATTTCTAGTCTTGCAAAGCAAATATATGCAAATTATCATGCTATATTAAAATATCAAAGAGGACTTAACAATTGGATGCCTTCATGAGGAAGAAAAACAATACCCAAATTTCCCTCACTAGCACTAGTATAGGTTGTCTACCTCAATCTTCACGTAATGACCTCACAACAATACAATGGCATTCACAAAGCCCTTCACATGCTTTCACATTTCAGACTCACAAGCCTCATCAAGTAGACGGTATTACCACTGCCTTACTAATGATAAACTTTGAGCCCAAAGAGATTAAATTACTAATAAACAGCAGAACAGTGCCTTCACCCATCAGACACATGTAATGTTACAAAACAAAGAAATTTAAAAAGTAAACAGGAAGTTGTCATGGCCATATAGTTGGCCAGCAGGGCCTGGTTCTTGGAATAGGCTGAAATAGGCCCAGGTCTACCTTCCCAGGCTGAGATTAAGTGATTCCAGGCAAATCAGAACAAGCCTCATGCATAGAAATATACAGACATGGTGTTTTGGTGAGTATCTGTTGTTTTAAAGTCCTGCATCAGGTGCACTTAACAATAAAGATATTACATTATTTCCCAAATTACCTAATTTATAATTTTGCTTCTATTGTAATTTTTTGGTTTATTTCTATAATAAATATTGAGTTATATTCTTGAAAACCACACACACACTGGGCGCCTGGGTGGCTCAGTTGGTTAAGCGACTGCCTTCGGCTCAGGTCATGATCCTGGAGTCCCGGGATCGAGTCCCGCATCGGGCTCCCTGCTCGGCAGGGAGTCTGCTTCTCCCTCTGACCCTCCTCCCTCTCATGCTCTCTGTATCTCATTCTCTCTGTCTCAAATAAATAAATAAAATCTTTAAAAAAAAAAAAAAAAAAAAGAAAAGAAAAGAAAACCACACACACACACAGAAAAAAGGAGAGGCAGTAATGTAACCTAGAGTGTTTGGTAAATTTTAAAGCGCTAGATTACTACTGTATCATTTACTTTAAGAATCCCCTTCACATAATCTCCCCTAATTCCTCTTTATTCTCCATTCCAATTAATTCTATAACTTTATAGATAAGTCAAATGCTCAATTCAATCTTGATACATTTAATCTTCTGGTGTTTATACAGGTCTTTTAATAAGAAAAGATTAAATACAAAGTGCCCCTTCTCAAGAAAACCTCACTCTGGACTGCTGCTACCTAACAAAGAGGACAAGAGCTTCAGTTAACTTGCCACTATGGAAGATACAAGCCACAGGTGATGTTTTAAATTTAAATTATTTGAAATTAAATAAAACTTACAATTCAGTCCCACAGTCACATTTCACCAGCTCCACAGACCCATGTGGCCTGTGGCTACCATAACAGACAGGGCAGATAAAGAACAGTTCCACTGCTGTAGAAGGATCTATTGAAAGCAATGAGTTAATCTTCATTTGGATATTTTGCTCCACTCATTCCTTTATTCTATGCCCATTCATTGAATCAATAACTAATAAAGTGGTTAAAAATGCTTTTTGTCTATTGAAGAAAAAGCTATGTTGACTATGTATTAAATTATACTTTCTTGAATATAAATGTGATTTATAGTTTCAGTGAATGAAGAGGGAGTCCTTTACTTATTCCAGGAGCTCCAAGGTTTGGCTCTGCACTGTCATGCTGTCCCAGTAGGGTAGAAAGCTCACTTACAGAAAGGTATTCTACTCCTAAAGGGCTGAGGACTGCTCTAAAAACCTAGTGGTAGCTTTGCGTGGTGGCAGTATCGTAGCCAATGAGGTTTATCCGAGGCATGATTATTGCTAATTAAAATCCTAGTGGCACAACCCTAAGAAGGTGGCAAAAGGAAGTTTAGGAAAACTTGCTAACTGGAATAGATCGAAGATATTCCTCAGTTGGCAAATTATGTTTCTCCATTAAATAAAAAATGTGTTTGTTTGTCTGTTTGTTTTTCAGGATAAGTAGTATAAGAACAACAACAACTCACCTGCAGGTAGAAAGAGGAGCAAACTGAACACCCTTCTCTTTGCATTCCCTTGTTATTCGTTCTTTTACATTTCTACAGAGATCCACAACCCTAGAAGACATCATTGAACACAATATGAAGTTTTCAAATAAATTACAAAAATTTGAATAAATGCTAGTTAATCTGGCATCCTTCCATTCATAACTTCAAAGGAGTAAAGTTCTTTCTTTTTTGCCATAGGAAAGATATAAGTCAGAATACCACACTCAAGCCTGCTGAAGGTGGTTTCTTATATTTAGGCAAATCCAATTTCAAAATAAATTTAATTATAAGATTTTAAAAGCTTTAAAGAAAGCCATATCGAACATGTTAATGAAAATTCAATTCTGGGTTTATAGGAATACCAATCTGTGCCCATGTCTAAGACATTTCCCTTAATATAAAAATAATCAATAATCATGATGTTATACCAAATGTCCAGGAGCCTATTGTCAAGCACTGAGCTAAAATATAGTTCCGGGCGCCTGGGTGGCTCAGTCGTTTAAGCGACTGCCTTCGGCTCAGGTCATGATCCCAGGGTCCTGGGATCGAACCCTGCATTGGGCTCTCTGCTCAGCGGGGAGCCTGCTTCTGTGTGTTCCCTCTCTCGCTGTGTCTCTGTCAGATGAATAAATAAATCTTTAAAATAAATAAATAAATAAAATATAGTTCAACAAAGACTTACTGGACATGAACTATGTGTAAAGCTATGCTAGACTGATATTAAAAGTCAATGAAAACAGACAGGTAAGAAACAGTTCTTAAAGGGAAGAGGGAATTGATAATATTTAACAATATTAATCATTTTTTCTATATTTTAAATAAACTTTTTATTTGAAATAGTTTTAGATACAGAAAAGTCACAAAAACAGTACAAAGAGTTCCTCTTTCCCCAGTTTCCTCTAATGTTAACATATTATATTAACCATGACAGATTTGTCAAAACTAACTGACTTCAGGACATCACTATTAACTAAAACACAGACTATATTCATATTTCACCAAATTTCATTTTGACCACGAAATACTGTTGTTTTAAAATACAAAGGCATCTGATTTCTTTTGTTGTTTAGTTTTTGATATAATTTTTAAGGTCCTATTTTGGAGTGAAGGAGGTCTAATGGTGACGTATTCATATTTTGGGAACATGCTCAGGAAAAAGTTCTGAAATAGAAAACAGAGGTCAGTCAATGCTTCTAGGGTGGAGATCCAGAGACAAAAGATTTGACTGACAAAAGACTAATCTATTTTTTAATGTGAGCTGTAATATTTTGTTATTACTACATATTCCATTTCTTTTGGAAAATAAAACTCCTAGGGGACATATAAGTCATCTTATTCTCCAATTAACATTCTGGCTACATACTGACGCTGACTCTGTGTTTTAAACCTTGGTCTGTTTAGAATCAGGAGAACGGAAAAGGTAACAAAGAAACTCAAAAGGCTGGGCCATCTCTATTGTCTAAAGACTGATGTGACTGTGTGAGAACCAATTTGATAAAAACAGTCATTTACATGGATTATGCTTTATAAAACACATTAAAGTCACGTATATATTTCCAATAAGAACAAAGAATATACGTTAAAACATAAATATGGAATTTCAGTATTTTATTAGCTATTGTATTAGCATGTTAAATTTTCTTTTTTAAATATAGTATCTGCAAGTTTTATAAATTCTGATTTTACAAAACTGCTCTTAAGTTAAATTCTGCTTAATTCTATGAGAGTTGGAGGCAAACATGATTTATCAAGGTTATCTATACCTCATTTATGGAATGATAAGGATGTATGTTTTTAAAATACCTCTTGTAAAAGTATTTAGATTATTGGAATTTATTGTATCTTTATTTTGAAAATCCAACTTATAAAACAAATACTTTAAATATAAATAAAACCTTTAAGAGCTTTAAGAGCTATAGGCATTAATGAAGATTATAAATTTATAAACAATTTCTTTTTTTTTTTTTTAAAGATTTTATTTATTTATTTGACAGAGAGAGACACAGCGAGAGAGGGAACACAAGCAGGGGGAGTGGGAGAGGGAGAAGCAGGCTCCCCGCAGAGCAGGGAGCCCGATGTGGGACTCGATCCCAGGACCTGGGATCATGACCTGAGCCGAAGGCAGTCGCTCAACCGACTGAGCCACCCAGGCGCCCTATAAACAATTTCTTTATCATGACTAGAAAACAGTGTTACATAACAATAATAATCATAATCTACAGTAATAATGAGGAGGAGATGGGACAAAGAACATGTCTGAATGGTTAAAACCCTTAATCGGATACTTTCTAAAAATGATTTGCGGGCGCCTGAGTGGCTCAGTTGGTTAAGCTACTGCCTTCAGCTCAGGTCATGATCCTGGAGTCCCGGGATCGAGTCCCGCATCGGGCTCCCTGCTCAGCAGGAAGTCTGCTTCTCCCTCTGACGCTCCCCCATCTCATGCTCTCTCTGTCTCTCTCAAATAAATAAATAAAATCTTTAAAAAAAAAAAAAAATGATTTGCACAGAGGGAGTTCTGAAAGCATTCTCTCATAGAGCTTGTACGAAGTTCAGTCCATTTGGACCAATCATTCTATGGGAGAGAAAATTAACTGTGTATACTTTTAAATTCTTACCTGACCTATTAGCAAATTTAACCCTGTTGACCATTTCCTGCTTGAAAAAAATTTCCCTGGGCTTCTCTCACATCACTGGTTTCCCTCCAAATCCTCTAGATATTATTCTCTTTTGCTAGCTCTTGTTTGTATGCTCATCCCTTAAATTTTAGGATTCCCTGGAATTCTTTTTTAGGCCCTCTTTTTTTTTTTTACCTTCATCTATACTATCTATAAGGGTTTGTATCTACTCCCTTGGTTGTCATAAGTCTCATGCTAGTGTCTCCAAAATCTTTAAATCTCCAACTCAGACCTTCTAAACAGCTATTTTTATAGGCTGCATTCTTACACCATTCCAGAGTTCACTCATAGGACTCTATGCAGAATATTCATTGAGCACTTAACAGGTACAGTCATTTTGCTAGGGCCACTGAGAAACACACAAAAACTAGTAGACCAATAATCCCTTAAGAGACTTACACATGAAAAGGCCTAGCAACCTAATAATGTTTGAAAGTTGAAGACTCTGATCCCTTGGGTTTCTGCTAAACATTGTCTCTACCTAGCTAAATGTTTGAAAGAAAAAGCAAGTTGCTAAATGGGTAATGAGTAAATTTTATGTCAGGAATGTAGCTGCTTTCCGTTAATTTTATTTACAAAACTTCAGCTGACAATGTTGTTTTAAGTGAAAACAAACCAAATATATAACCCCGTATAAAACAGATATTGTCAGTGAGTCAAATATATAAAAATACACAAGAAAAAGATTTAAAAAGTGAAAAGATAGGGGGCGCCTGGGTGGCTCAGTCGTTAAACGTCTGCCTTTGGCTCGGGTAATGGTTCCAGGGTCCCGGGACTGAGCCCCGCATCAGGCTCTCTGCTCAGCGGGAAGCCTGCTTCTCCCTCTCCCACTCCCCCTGAGTTCCCTCTCTCGCTGTGTCTCCCTCTGTCAAATAAATAAATAAAAATCTTTAAAAAAAAAAAAAGTGAAAAGATAGTACGTGATTAGCTTCCACAGCTGCAAGAATAAAAAGACAAATGACAATCATCAATTAATAGTAACTGATGAAGAAATTCATAATGCTGAAGAAGTTAACACTACGCTAACCTACCTTCCCAAGCAAGGAAAAGTATAAAAGCCTAAAATGGTCTTTGAGACAACTATGAACAGCTACCAAATGATATTTGCTGTTCAAAAGTTCAGATGTCAATAGTTGATTTTTTAAGATTTATCCCCCTTGTTAAAATATAGCATCAACAATTGTGAATAACAGATTGGTACTATATATTTGATTAATTTTACAATGCATGGAATATGAACATCCATGCACCAAAAGTTATACCCATAGTAGATAAAGCAGAAAAGTATAAAGTTTTCTGCGGGAGGGGAGAAAAGAGGTTAGGGTAGAACAAAAATGTTAAGATATTAATATCTAGGAGGTGGATTCATGGGGATTTGTTATACCTTATTTACTTTATTGTAGATTTAAAATAATTTGTATATTTTATAAAGAAAAAGTAAAATGTAAGGCATACTAAAAAATGTACTAACAGTCTTTTTTTTTTTTTTTAAAGATTTTATTTATTTATTTGACAGAGAGAGAGACAGAGAGAGAGGGAACACAAGCAGGGGGAGCGGGAGAGGGAGAAGCAGGCTTCCCGCCGAGCAGGGAGCCCGATGCGGGGCTCAATCCCAGGACCCTGGGATCATGACCTGAGCTGAAGGCAGACGCTTAACGAACTGAGCCACCCAGGCACCCCTGTACTAACAGTCTTAAGAACTTTTATTACTGAGTTAACTCAAAAGTCCATTTTTAAAAAAATATTTTATTTATTTGACAGAGAGAGAGACAGTGAGAGCAGGAACATAACCAGGGGGAGTGGGAGAGCGAGAAGCAGGCTTCCTGCTGAGCAGGGAGCCCGATATGGGGCTCGATCCCAGGACCCTGGGATCATGACCTGAGCTGAAGGCCGATGCTTAACGACTGAGCCATCCAGGCACCCCTCAAAAGTACATTTTTAATAAAACCACTTCACATTGCTCATCAGTTTTTATTATCAATTCCCTAACCAATATCTGTATGTATATGTGTGTAATGCAAAAATAGAGGATGTAATTAATATCTTAAACGGGATTTCTTTTAGAAATCACTGAAATACAGGGCGCCTGGGTGGCTCAGTTGGTTAAGCGACTGCCTTCGGCTCAGGTCATGATCCTGGAGTCCCTGGATCGAGTCCCGCATCGGGCTTCCTGCTCGGCAGGGAGTCTGCTTCTCCCTCTGACCCTCCCCTCTCTCATGTGCTCTCTCTCATTCTCTCTCTCTCAAATAAATAAATAAAATCTTTAAAAAAAAAAAAAAAAGAAATCACTGAAATACAAGTTAAAATCTTACTTAATAATACCCATACAAATATCAAAAGCTAAATCATATGTTACAAAAGAAGGTTAACACTGGTTTTATAATTCTGGGGGACTTTTTAGAGAACATTCAAGCATATTAAGCACTTAAAAATTTAAACCATAGAAGCCAGTAAAACTATATAGTGACACTTCGGTGCTCAATAAGATTCTTTAAAATGTAGACTTCAGTAATATCTTTTCCTTCTATGGGACATAGACAAATCTGTCTCAAACCAAAAAAAAAAGGCTTGCAAATACGACAGTCTGATGAAGATATTAAGTTTTTAAAAGATTTATTTATTTTAGAGAGAGTGAGAGAGAGAGAGCGAGTGGAGGGGAGGGGCAGCGGGAGAGGGAAAGAGAGAATATCAAGCAGACTCCCCACTGAGCTAAGAGCTCGATGGGGGGGGCCCAAGCTCCTGACCTGAACTGAAATAGAGAGTCGGATGCTTAACTGACTGGACCACCCAGGCGCCCCAAAGATATTAATTTATATAAAAGTGCTTCTTTATAAAAATTTAAAAATTTGTATATTCATGCACAAAGTTACATTATTTCAGCAACTCCTATAGCGTATTTGAATAATATCAGGCTTTTTATTATATTTTACCTGTCCCAAGGAGCTGAAGTCTCGAAAGACTCTCCTAATACATAGTATTCCAAACCCAAGTCCTGTTAAAACATATATACAAAAATCAAGCAATTACAACAGGTGCAGAAGAATCGGTAATATTGTAATATTGCTAGTATTTCATATAATTTTTAGTATTACATGTTTCTAATGTAACCTCCACTGCTCTTTACTCTCCACTCCATAAAAGCACCAGAAAGTGGCCCTGAGAATGAGCTATAACCTTCAGGAGGACAGGAACTTTGTCTGTCTTATTGTCCGCTGTACCTTTGGCACCAGGCAGTGTGCCTGACACATGGTAGGAATTTAAATATTTCTTCAAGGAATGGAGTCTCTAAGAACCGTCTATGTACATGTAGAGGATACTAGAACAGATTTTTTAGTAGCCTGAACAGCAAATTAAACAACAAGAAAAAGTGGTCATCAGGATGGAAGGACTAGGACAACAGAGAAGTGAGGGGAGGGGAACTAAAAGAAGAAAGTATCTCTGTCCTGAAATCAACTTTTCTTTAAAAACAAATTAGAGCCCTTCTTTGTAGTAACTAAATAAAATAGGGTATCTGGAAGCACCTCTACTAGGAAAATATATTTTATAACACACAAGATATAATTCTTATTTGGTAAGTAATTTATAATAAAAATTTCTTTAACCAGAATACAATTCTGTTTTAATATCAAAACTGGAAAGAACAATTCATAAGCCACCACAGAAGTGAAAAGATAGGAAAGAAAATTTTATAAGTAGAAAAATCAATACATGTTAAGTTTTCACTTCTAGCAAAATGAATCACTTCAACTCTACCGTTGGTTGACAGGAAAAATCCCCAATTACTGATCTAAAATGTGTGGCTTTTCTCTTCTGCATTCATTTATGAAATTAACAGGTTAAAATTTAAGAAAATAATTTTATTCATTCAAAGTAAGAAAAAGTATGGTCTGCAACATAAACTGACGAGGGAAATACAAGATAACTTACTCGAATGTATGCAATGACATAGGTCAGCAAATAACCTCTCTGTCCATTATCTTCTCCAGCTGCCAACCCACTGTAAAGAACAAAGTGTCAATATATAGCATATATATTTATTAAAAATATATAATACTAACCAAACTAATATGACGCCCCAAGATAACTGCTTAATGGATTAACAAATATTACACTGCATCTCATTTTTATTTTAATCTAATTTACCATAAATGTATCAAAGAGCTGTCAAAAGAATAAGCTTGGATAACAAAAACCTAAAAATACTTTTAATATTTCAGTTTGGTCATTAATTTCAAACTTTCATCCATTAAACTAATAAAACTGACTCATATGAACTGAACTACTTCTACCCATACTGACAAAAGAACAGAGAATTAGCCATGAGAAACAAACTTAAATAAACTTTAATAAACTTCACAAGCATAATAAGATACTTAAAATACTCTTATTCATATATTCTTATCCATATATTCATGTGTCATTATAGTCTTTTTTTTTTTTTTAAGATTTTATTTATTTATTCATGAGAGACAAGAGAGAGAGAGGCAGAGGGAGAAGCAGGCTCCCAAGGAGCAGGGAGCCCGATGTGGGACTCGATCCCAGGACCCTGGGATCATGACCTGAGCCGAAGGCAGACGCTTAACCATCTGAGCCACCCAGGCGCCCATTATAGTCTTATTCACATATAAAGATATATGACTGACTACATCTTCCAAATACCAAGAAGTTTTTTGAATACTCATGCACACTGTATATGAAGTATTAGACAGAATGTTTATTTTATGAAACTTATAACTTAAATGAGACAAAACATACTTACACAGAAATACTGAAGTGTATGAAGCAACATATAGACAATTACAAGAAAACAGGTAAGGTTTTATTACCATGAACTATCCATTTCAATTTGAAAGTAGTTTTATCCACAGAAATTGTATTTGGTGATCTAGTTAGAACTAATCCCATATAACATGTAATTCAGTCCAAGTACTCTGCTTTGTGAAAGTCATTCTTATTTTAACAGACTATGAATGATTATTGATTTCTACTACCTTCAGTAAAGAGCTTTTAATTTTCCTTGTTTCCATCATCAGATAGAAATTAAATTTTAACTATTCTTTGTCAATTAAAGAAAACTTCCACAAACTCCCAAAGTACCCATGAAAAAAATCCCTCAATGAAACTAGATAGAAAGAAAAGTATATTTTCATGTGACTTTCTTGGGTCATAATGGATGATTAACTTCTCTGTCTCTCCGTTCAATCCCGTATTTACACTTCCTTGGTCTCAGGATACTGAGCCCTTAACCACGGTGTTGCCCAAGACTCAAATCTTGAGCCTCTGTTATTTGAGCTTCCTCTGGAAGAATCAATTTTCTTATTGCTTCAATTAACACCTTATAGTTAAGTTCTTCCTTCCCCTGAAGTTTTGCTTGGATTTAGCAGTAAGAAAATAATTTAGCATAGATATACCCTTGTGCTATATAAATACTGAAAGGCAATTTTAGGCTAGGATGTAAAGGCCAAATCAAATTTCCTTGGAATTATAGCTGCATATAAACAAATTAGTATCACCCAGAGAAGTGGCAAACACTTGATAGGAGCAGCTCTAGTCTAGAACCACTTGGGGGTGGGGTACAATAAAATGAAATGGGGGGTTGTTTGTATTACTAAATGTTAATGAGCAAAGAAGACAGAACTTAAGTCAAGCAGTTGAGAGTGAAAAGTAAGAAGAAATAATATAATTCTGGGTTGGATATATATGGGTTTGAGGTTAGGGGTAGGAAGTCAAATAAAGTTCCAAAACAAGAAGGAAACAAGTCAGAAAGTTGCTGTGGTAAATGTGTGGAGGAAAATATCTGAATCTATACCTTGGGTAGATATGAAGCAGAGTCAGACACTGAGTCCAAGAAAGAAAAAAAACACTACTGAGGTAGTAAATAGGAACAATTCATCTTGGGCCTAGTGGCAGAAAGAAAGGACAGTGAAGACTAGCAAAGGGTGCAAGAGACCTGCACTGGGAATCCTTGAGAAGGCACATTCTAAGCTGGTATTTGGTGAGAAGTAACAGGTATGGACATTTAGTAGGCCTATCTCTCTTATATCAGAATGAAAAAAGTCTTACTTTGCAGTCCCATGTCAAGCCATTTTTCTTTAGATCCTGTTCTAACATCTGGTGGGGGTGGGGAGATCTGCTCCACTATGGAATTCAGTGTGACAAACCACACTGAAACATGCATTTTCTTATCCAAAACAGGATGAAATTGATATCCATTCTAAATTCATAAACCCCAAAGGAGAAGAAAAGTCATTCTGGGCTTGCTTTTCTGAATCATAGGTTTCTCTGCAAATTTAGCTTTCTGTAACTTCGATCTCTCTCTCTTTTTTCTTTAGCTTTCAGAACTCTATCTTCTAGACAGAATTACCTTAAAATACAATATAAACAACAGTAGGGCATAGAAATTAAATGCTTCTAACTTGCCATTTTCACAGCAGCCACTCCAAAAAGGTATACTAAGATTCAAACTGCTTTATGGTAAAGTAGTAATATCCATCCCCTACTTCCTGCTCCCCTCCGCAAATTTCAAACATCAATTAACAAGTTTCTTAAACAAATTTAAACCTGTTTCATGAGAAAGAACTGGGAAGACTAATGAAAGAGGAATAAGAGACAATCTTTTTATATAAAAGAGCCATCTGGTGAACCTAATCACTCTCATGTTGAATTACATTAAACAACTTAAGCACACACTTTAAAAATAACAATAACACATTACCTTAAGTTCTATGGTAAATGTCAATACATCTGTCATGATTGCTAACAGGGAATGTTTGTTCTGTTTAGCTCTCAGAGAAGTTAAAGTATATTACTAGCAAACATAGATAAACAACCAAAGTATGATTATTCAACATTTGCCTATAATGTTCTATTGGATCATATGTGTTCAAAGGTATTAAACGGTGTTAGGGTGGGGGTGGAAGGCAAGGAGGAAAAATGGCTAGGATAACACATAAAAATGTTCTAAACTGTTGGGAGTACTTCATTAAAAACCATCAATTCAAAGCTAATGAGGTGGTAGGAACAGAAGATAAAACAAAAGAACAGAAAATAAAGGACAGATGAATAATGCCCTAATTCAAAGTAAAATACATGAGCTAAACTAACTCATGAAACTTTAGCAGAAATAAATTTAGTGCTGCTTTTTAGTTATGCATAAGAAATCATTCACTGGGGAACAAGGGTTGGCCAAGTGGCATCTTAAGTAAGGAAAATATCCCTGAATCTCTCAGTGATTAGAACAAAGAACTAGTGCCTAGAGAGAAACATGGAGAAAACCAGGACTTCTGCTAGAAAACCACATGAAGATATTTCCAAGTATCAAATCAAATCAAATCAAAACTAAAACAGCCCTAACTCATCTGCCTAATGACAGCCTGGACTGTGAATACTGAAGATTTCTACATCCAAATGAAGGAAACCAGGATGAAAGTACATAAGAAATTAATTATAACGTAACTAATAAGTAGCAAATAGTAATAGCCAAAAAAATGAGACCCCAATCAGAGTGTGAATTTTAATACTTTGCCCTTGCTTTAAATAGGTATCTCACTTACTATAACCTATTTTAATGGGTGAATTTGATTTTTTGTTTGCTATAAACAAATCACTGGAATTAACTCAATAGTTCTGGGGCTTCAGTATCAGTATCTAAAAAGACCTGGGTTCATCTTAAGGAAGTTCATTTTTAACTTTTAAGTTGTAAATGACTGGAATTACATGGGAAAAACAAGACAAATTACATGACAAGAGAGTTCATGACAGTTGGCAGCTCAACTTAAAACTGACAAAATGGCTCTGATAAATACCTAAAGATTAAAATACACTGTTTTAAGGGTGGCACAGCAGTTAGGCATAAATGAAACAGAATAAAAATTGTTAGGGAAAAATATTCAGTTTCCTTAATTCTTTCAACAAATGTTCAATCAAGCATCTAGTATATACCAGGCATCAGCAGTAATGTCCAAGAAAAGGCAGGTCATGCCTTATAAAAATTATGTCTTACCTCACATAAAAAGGCATTTTGCCATCATCCTACCGCCCCCCCCCATCCAACAAAAAATGTAGCACATTACTAACTACTAATGATTTTGCTGGCTACTCTGAATTGTAATTACACTTAAAGATATTACAAAGTGGAATTTCTGTGCATGTGTATCCATGTGTGGGGGTGTGTGTGTTGGAAGTAGGAGGAGGACCAGGGGACTGAGGTGAAACTAAGCAAATTTACCTTATTTATATAAAATGATTCAAATATTATAGCATGCATTTCCCTACAAGTGCTCCTGAATGATTCTGAAATCCCAATTAAATATTTAAATATATAAAAAACAATTTTTTAAAGTTCCAGCCTCTAATATTTAAGGTTAGAATAGAAATAAAAGAGTTAATTTAGATATAAAAGATTTTAATTTAAATCACCTTAATTGTTTCTAATACCATGGATTTTATGAAAAAAGTTTAAAAATCAAATTATATATAAACTCCACATAACTTAGAAACTAAAAAACAGGTACATGTACATTTCAAAAATAAATTCAGAGATTAACCTGAAATCCAAGCCTTTTGGTTATTAACTGAATTTTTATAGCACAATTACTCTTAACTAATTTAGTTAAAAAATCAGTAATTCCCAAAAAAGGTACCGTGAAAGAGAAAAAGTGAAAGATAATGAATTTCATCTTTTGCTAAAGAAATTAAATTCCACTTGCCAATTTCAGAATAAGGTAAGAATAAAATTGAGAGGCTAATTTGCTATACTCAAAAACAGTACAAAAGTAAACTAAAAATTAAGCCCAAGATTAGATCTTTTTCTAAGAATTCTACTTTTTAACACTAAGTTCAGAAAATCCTAAAAATAAAGAACTGAATATCGTATGTGAGAAAAATACATAAAAGTGGGGCATTCTGAAACACAAGGCTACAAAGCAAGTGCCCATTTGTTCTCATAAATAGCAAAAAAGGGAAATTAAATATTTACAAAGAACTCAGATTAAGCATAATGTATACTTTAAGCTCTGAAATTAAAAAAAAGTAAACTGGTATCCAGAAACTTTAGTTTAAGTACCTAGAAAGGAAAGGAAAAAATGTAGTCCTGATAAATGGCATTTTCACTATAGTTCTCATTGATCAGTCTCATAATCCATCACGTAGACAGAAAGAAACCACCCAATCATTATTCAGTTGGTTATAGATGTGAAATGTTTTCCGTTTCTTTATACCAGCACAAAACAGTAAGTGACAAGGGGTGGAGTATAGATAATTTATCAAATTCTTTTGTTTAAAAAATTTCCTTTTAAAAACATACTAATAACATGTTTTATACAAATACACAATTACCACTAAATAGTAAGAGGACTATGAATTTTTCATATTTTACTCTAGTACAACAAAAGCAAATATTATAAAATTAGCATTAATGTAATAATACAATAAATATTTAATATATATATGATCACAAATTTTGGAAGTAAACCAATACAACATTTTAAGTGGACTATCATATATTGCTACAAATTTAATACTTTAAAGGGTATTAACAACTGCTTGCAGATACCAGAATTTTAGATTAACATTCTCTTGGCATTATAAACTAAAGCCATACCCAAATTTTGCAGCAATGTCATACACTTGTTTTTCATGTTGAAGAACCTTCTCACGGTCCCCCTCAAACAGTAATGTAGCGACAGTTAGCTGATTTGGATCAAATCCTTTAAACTACAAAAAAAAAAAAAAATTATTACAGATAAGTCTTATCCTATAAAACAGGAAATCAAAATACATTTTGCTCATATTTCCTTCTGATCTGGGCTCAAACATACCAACTCTTTAAAATTGAGCTTTGGAATTTTACATGTGAATCAAAAAGAATGTTTAATGCACCTATTCAGGTTGTTACAAATAACAAAACTACAGAAAAATACTTAATTTCAAAGTATGCCATGGTGTCAATTGTAATGACATATTGGTAAGTAATACAACAAAGAACTTGTAAGAATTATAACTGCAATAAAGCAGCAAATAAAAATACCAAATGATAGAATATAATGAATTAGCAAAATGTAGGGTGAGAAAAAGGTAAAAAAATAACAGCATCCTTACATACCAACAATAACTTATTAAATAACATTTTCAAAGGAGATCTTACATATATAATTAAAATATCTAAGAATAACCGTAAAAGGAAATATGCAACCTCATTAGGAAAACATGTCTAAAAATAGATTATAAAGACATATGTTCTAGAATGCCTCAACTAAGTATATAAATGTCAATTCTTGCTCAAATTAATATACAGATTCATTCCAATTCTGACAGAAAACTTAGGGGCGCCTGGGTGGCTCAGTCATTAGGCATCTGTCTTCGGCTCAGGTCATGATCCCAGGGTCCTGGGATCGAACCCCACATCGGGCTCCCTGCTCCGCAGGAAGCCTGCTTCTCCCTCTCCCACTCCCCCTGCTTGTGTTCCCTCTTTCGCTGTGTCTCTCTGTCAGAAAATAAACAAAATCTTAAAAAAAAAAAAAAAAAAAGAAAACTTAATGGACTTCCTAAGATGGTGAAGAGTTTCTAAAATTTTTCTAGGTTGATAAACAGGTAGGTTATGATGGATAACAAGGAAAATTCTAAGAAACAAGAACTAGAATTATAGCAATTAAATCCATTTAATTTTCCAAGAACAAAAACTCATTTAAAAAAGTGATAACTTTTTAAAATTCAATTTATTTAAACTAGAAAAAGTAAAAACAGTTCACGCTCTCCTTCCACCCCTCAACCCCTAAAAACAAAAAAAGTTCACCTTCTTCTCCCACCCCTCACCCCGTCTCTGGCAGTTACCAGTCTGTTCTCTGTATCTATAAGCTTAGTTTTTTTAATGTTTTTTTTTAAATATTTTTTTTCTAGACTGCACATATAAGAGAGATCATACAATATGTGATACATTAAAATGGAGTCTACATCTTGAGTCAGTATTTCAGAAGATGTCTCAGACACGGCAAGTCCATGTAAGAGAAGCAGGGATTAGTTAGCTAATGGTGCTGCCACAACTGGTTAGCTACTGGGGCAGCGGAAGGTGAAGATTAATTTAGAGCTTTATCTCACATCATAAAATTGAAATAAATTCAAATAGTAATAAAGATAAAAATTTTTAAATTCCGATTTTACAAAAAAAAGCAAGAGAGAGAAGAAATGGTCCCAGCTTAGAAATGATTAAATAATCACAGGAAAAGATACAAAATTTTGAAACCTTTGCACCAAAAAGAAAAACTCTTATTAAAAAGGGAGTCACCTAAATAAATAAAGGGAGTCACCTGACTCAAAAAATTATTCACAACATTTATGACAAAGACATGTAATAATCCCATTATTCAAAGGGTACATGAAAAGTACCAAGGAAAAATACCACGAAGCTGGCACCCCTGGCAAAATAACCATACTCAACTAATACACACAAAAACTGTATCTAGGAAATACGGGGAAATGATGGGTCTCACTGGAATTTCAATGAGAAACATTACCTAAAATAAAGTACTACTTTCCCCCCTAGATTCAGTACATTTGAAACATAACAGAACACAACATTTGTTGTGTTTTTGTTCCATAGCAAGGATGGAACAAAGAAACAGCACCTGTATGTCCCTAGGGATAGTGCAAGCTGGCATAATCCTTTAAGAAAGGAATTCAGCAAAGATTTTTTAAAAATCCATACTCTTATTTCACTAGATATAGATATCTAATACAAAAAAAAAAAATCAAACTATAAAAAATCTGACATGCATGAAACTGTTTAATGTAATGTTATTTTTAGGAACTTCAAATCTGGGAAAAAATTAAAATTTCTGAAATTAAATGCATAACTTATTACTTGATAAAATATTTATTCCAACATGAAAAATAATAATTAAGAAATGTACACAGCACCATGAAAAAACATCCTTGATAATACGTATGTATGAGGGGGGAGAAGGCAGAAAACAAAATTAATATCATAAGCATTAAAAATTTTAGCATTTTATAAAAATTCTTACCTTTGTAATATAAAACTTCTTTAAGCCATCCAAAAATGATGTGAAAATAGAGGAAACCTGAGGTTTAAGAGCATGACCTAAGAAGAAAAAAGTTCATAATTTAAATAGCAAATTCTGTTTTTCAAAAGATTAAGAAGCTAGTTTAATTTAGTATCCTAAAAAAGTGAATGTTTCATTTCTCCAATTTTTTAAATCTTCCTATGTTGTATATATAGCATACTGATATTAAGATCTACATCTTTTAACTTTATCTTTTCAAAAGTCACAACTTTCTGTTTACAAAACCTCTCTTGTTTCTTTTTTAACTCAAATGACTATATGTAATTAATACTACATATAGTTTAGGTTATCTTTCAATAGTATAGTTTATACATAGTAAAATCACTTCATTAATTTTTATTTCATTAAGAACACCCAACGGTGGCTGAGTTTACTTTTATTTTTTTTAATTATGCAGAAACCATTCAGAACTATAACCAAATATGCAGTCAATGCCAAGTTTAAGGTTGTTTCTTAATTAATTCTTAATTCTTCCAGAATTCTTGGCATAAAACTAGTAACTGCTTCCTTAATCACACCCAGGGAGTTAAAATTGCCAAAACAACATAAACGGTGTCTCAGAGTCTGTTAAATTAACATCTTTGCCTGTGGATTGAGCTTAATTGAGTGAAAGTCTTTTACTGTTTTCTCATTGTTTTTAGAGTAACAACTTCTTAACTCCCATGACTGTTAGATTAAGAGTCATACATCTGCCCTTAGTGCTATATGCCCAATTCAGAAAAATGGGCATACCATTTATATAGAATTTTTACAAAGAATTTTAAAGTCTCTAGTAAATCTGAAATTATCTCTAAATAAAAATTTTATTTTTTAAAAACAGCTTTAAGATTTTGGGATGTTGTTTTTGTTTGTTTGGTTTTTTTAAAGCATGGATCCCTTCTTTAAAATAGGTGCAAATGAGTTTCTTTGGTGGGGAGGCGGGAGATGACTTGTAGTCCTTTCTTTTTTTTTATTCATCTTTTTTTTTTTTAAGTTCGAATCTGAATCTGTAATACTTATTACATTTTTACTGACTATAATAGGAAACTGTGACACAAAAGACCAAGTAACATAGTCTTAACCAGAGGTTAAGAGTTAGATATCAATGCTATAACTGAACAAAACAAAAAACAACAAAAATGACAGGCAAATTAGATAGAGATCAACCCAGCAATCTTTTCAAGTTCCTGGATCACATGTTTGGGAAATTTTTTTTCTTTTACTGTACCCTGTCAAAAATGCTTCTCCAGCATAATCAGTGCCTTAAAAAAATACCATTTCTAGACAGTATAAATTTAGAAATAACATACCATCAAAATACTCACTTCCTGTCCCAATTGGAATTTATCCTACTTTAATAATTGGAAATAAATAAACATAAATGTGTGAGTGTATTAGTCATGTTCTTGCAAGAAACTAAAATCATCTGTTCCTCATACAAGCCTTCTGATCCACACATCTTTACATATTGCAGGAGGAGACTCCAAATGTCACTACACTGATGTGAAATAATCCTTAAGGGTCTATGTTCATCTTAACACATGGAAATTTATTTGCACGATTTCCATTAACACTAGTGGGACTTAGTCACATATATCCCAAATACGGAGTTGACATGATAGCTTTGAAGAATAATTATCCTAAAAGCGATACTAACTTTAAGTGCGTCAAGCATTTAGCATTAGGTGAATACCTAAGAGGATATTATTTTTTTTATTTTTAAATTAATGTTGCCTTTCAAAATAATTACATTCTAAATGTATTCTGGCTACTGTGTTTTGTATTTTTTGCTAAATAAAGGAACTAAGTTTTCAAATTTACTAGCTGAACAGTCTTATTAGTAAATTTGGTGCTGTTACAGTGTCATCTTAAACATTTTTAATTATTTAATAAATATCTACATTTCAAAGAATTGATCTCAAACGGTGGGAAAAGTCTTGGGCCTTGGAGTCAGACAGATTTGGGTTCAACCCCGGCTTTACCACATACGACCTGTGGGCTTTGGCTGAAATGTCTAGCCTTTGAGTCATTTGTAAACTGGGAGTACCACTTTCGGAAACAGTTGTGAGGAGTATTGGATAAACTGTGCTTTTGATAGTGTGCTTGATACTCTACTATGTACTATTCAAGATTTGTTCACCCTCTTTTGCTGAGTAGATGATTAAGTCAATCAACAGCAGTGTCTATCATAGGACAGGTGCAGGAGATATAAAAATGAATAAGAAACATCCCCTAAATTTGACAAACTTTAGTTTTTCAGAGGAAATCTACAGATCATTTCAATATACTCAATGATATATATCATTTCAATATACTTAAAACATATCATTTCAAAGATGCCTGGCTGGCTCAGTCTGTTAAGCATTTGCCTTTGGCTCAGGGCATGATCCCAAGGGTTCTGGGATCGAGCCCCGCATCAGGCTCCCTGCTCAGTGAGGAGCCTGCTTCTCCCTCTCTCTCTGCCTGCTGCTCCCCCTGCTTGTGTTCTCTCTCTCTGTCAAATAAATAAATAAAATATTTAAAAAACCCATATCATTTCAATATAATGAATTAAAGGGTTGCATCAGAGGTAGGAGTGAAATTTAAAATATTAACATTTAATAATAAGGCTTGTGCTTTGTTAACAACCAATATGGTACAAACACTGCCAATCAGCCATATGGCTAGTAAAATGTCCTAGACATCCCTTGCTGTGCTAAGCGCTATTCTTTAGTTGCTTGATCATGGAGCCATGGCAGGATATATAGATGGAAAGGCTTCAACAGGTAGTGAGAAATCAAAAAGGTTATAGACAGCCAATAAGCAGAATCAGATCTGTCTTTTCAAAGAATCACTTTGATGGCTATGTAAAGGGTGGCTATGAAAAGAGTGGAAAGAAGAGATACAGTCCAGACTAGAGACGGTAGAACCTGCCTTAGACTATGTTCCTAGTTATAGCAATGAGAATGTGGAACAGGAACGAAAGATGGCCTGAAGGACCTTTTCTTTAAACCTTCATTTTAAATTGTTAAAATCCCAATTATAAATAAAATCTAGTCAAATCATAGTTAATTTTACAAAGATGTCTAGGTCTAACATAAGTCACTATAATAACAGCATATATAAATAGATAACACAACATTATTAATCAGATACATGGCTCTCTTAAGGCCTAGAACTCTAAATGCAGGCCAAAATACACAAAAGGCTTCATTACTTAGCTTAAGCATGACCCTCCTTTAAGAAGCCTTTCCTGACTCCCCATGTCAACATGCAGCAAAATCCAGCAGGCTCAACCAGTCCTTCATTTGCACCCCAGGGTACTCTTATTTCACAACACCTGCAACAATCCTGCACTCATTCTTTTATGTAATTGTCTGTCCTCATTAAACTGAGAGCTTCCTGCAGGACAGGAACTATGACATTCATCTTCCTACCTCTTCATTCAGTACTATTCCTGGCAGGTAACAGCTGTTTCACAAATTTTGTGGCTTCATGAGCAGTTTTTAAAATGACCATTCCTTACTTACCAAACTGAAACTGTTGGTTGTCCATGAGGCGGATAGATGCAGGAGCACATCTCTGTTTAAAAAAGAAAAAAATGTGATACAAATTTAATACTGTAAAGAAGCTAGACAGATAGAATAGAAATGTCAACTTTCTGTATTTGAGATCAAGAACTTAGTTCCTAGGAATATATACAGTAAAAAAATCTTAACTTTTTATATAATTTTAAATTGACAAAACACCAGTAGCTTCTATTAAATATTTGGAGGAGAAATCCACATACATAATACATACACATATATGTTGCCAAATCTTTAATTTGTCTGCAACTAGATCTTCTTAATGCCTAGCAAAGATCTATGGAAATACCTAAAAGAAATATTGGGCCTTGAAGTGGATTATTTTAGAACAAAGCAGAAATTTCAAAGACTAAAATCAATGCCTAGAACATTATACATCTGTGAATTATAATGTGTCCTCAGGTCCTTATATCATCTTTTAAAACAAAGAACATGATGGTGGATATACACTTTTAAGATGAAGAAGATGATGGTGGAATTTTTCTGAGTAAAAGCACTTTTAAAAAAAATTATCTGTGATGTCTTCATACATAACTCTAGGAACTGCTCTTTTTATCCCTTCTCATAATCCATTTTAAATAGAAAATTCCGGATACTATCAATGTCCAGAATTCTAAATTCTTTCAAGGTTACTTGTATGAAAATAGCAACAAAATTATGAAAGATAACATAATGTATCTAAAACTGTGCCAGTGTTAAATTTAATCTAGGCACCACACTAAAAGCTGCAAGGAAAGAAAAATGAGAACAGATAGCCATATAAATTTTGTGATGCTGAAATACTACAATACAAACTCTAGCAAGGTTTAAGTTAGCTACAATTTTTCCATAACATTAAAGCAAGTTGGACTCTAAATACAATTTTATTTTCTATGTAAATTTTTAACATGGTTACACTTCTACCAAGAGGTTGCTTTCAGATGACAAAATTTTTAAACATTTATCTTCTGAGTAATAACATTTATCAATAAAATTTATATCAACACATTTAGATTTATGCAGATCATTCAAAAGAACAAAACTTAATACATAAATGTGCATTATAACATTTTTGCTATTATTCACTTTTAATTAAACAAATAGTTAATTTTATAAAATCACTCACAATACATTTTATTTCACACAACAAAATGACTAGATTCTTATTTTGAACACTATAGAATTTATTTACTCACCTTTGATAGTAAAGGTGAGATAATTCAATCTATATTTTAAAAAGTCAGTGCCGAGTCTAAAGAAACAGTATTAGGTAATTTTATATACATAGCATGATGATAACCTATTGCCTTACTTTTATAGAATCCTGTGATGTCTAACTTATTTTCACATGTCTTATTTAATATAAGAAACAACCCCAATCAGGGTAGCAGAACTGGTATTATACCCATTTTTCAGATGAGTACATAAGAACCAGAGAGGTTAAAAGACTTATCTGAGGTCATATGACTGTTAAATAGACAAAACTAAAAGACAGAACTAGGACCAAGATATCCTGAATGCTAGATAAGCAATATTTCAAATACACCACAAAGCCTCCTAAAAAATCACTTAACACACACACATACACCACACACACACAAACACCAACACACACAGCTTTAAGACCATATTTGAAACAAAAATCATATGAAAACTATCTATTCACTATACAATTATAAAATAAAATAAAAAATATACAACCTGAGTAATTTCAAATCTTGGTATAAAGATATCTTTGTAATTGGGTTATGCTTCTAAAAACCAAACCAGTTTCCAAAATACTAAAGAAAAATCAATCTTCCTAAAATGTTCCTATTAAAACAGGCATATCAACTTCTTTTTTTAAATTTATTTTTATTCTTATTTATTTTTTTAAGTTAGGCTCCATGCCCAGCATGCAGCCCAAAGCAGGGCTTGAACTCATGACCTCAGCTGAGATCAAGAGTCAGACACTTAAATGACTGAGCCCCCACCCAGATGCCCCAGGAGTATCAACTTCTAATAAGACAGATGAAGCCTGATTAGACCAAGTTTCTTTTCTTTATAAAACAAATAGAATATCACATAAAATACATATTTATATGCTTTGGCTTAAGCACACCAGTAACATATAAGAAAGAATTCAAAGCCCTCTGGTATTATTAGAAAAACAAACTCTTTTTTTAAAGATTTTTTTTAAGTAATGTCAACACCCAACATGGGGCTCAAACTCACAACCCTGAGATCAAGAGTCAAACGCTCTACAGACTGAGCCAGCCAGGCGTACCCCCACCCCCAAAAAACAACTTTTAAATTCCTAACAACAACTTGTAACTTCCATCTCCTACTGCCACATAGATTCTACTACTCCTATGCCTACAGTAAGTGTTATTAATGAAAACGACCAGCATAGGCACGCATGTATCAGAAAATGGGGGGAAAGTATATTACATTTAGTAGAATAAATCTGTAGTGGAATTCAATCTCTGAAACAACTAAAATACAATAAATATGCAGGCCTTGATAAAATCTTGGTTTGAAAGACTATCTACAAAATATATCTTGGGTACAACTGAAATAATCTGATTATAGAATGAATATAGAATGTCATTAAAAAATTACTGCTGATTTTCTTAGACATGATAATAGTATCATGACTATGAAGAAAAACATCTTTATTTTTAGATGTATGTATAAATATTTAGAGGTCAAGTGCCATGCTGTCTGCAACTTAATTTCAAATGGCCCAGAAAACATAGACACAAACATAAAACAAACATAGCAAAAAGTCAATTGTTGAATATATAAGACAGATATACAGGTGATCACTACCTCGTTATTTTAAAGTTTCTGTATGCTTAAAACTTTCAGATTAAAAAAAATGGAAAAATAAGTAAGCTTCAGAGCACTTGGTACATATAACAACTGATATTTAATATTACTGAACACGATTTTAACTTGACAGCTGAGTCACATAAACTAGTCAGTTATGTACTACTCCTATTTATACTGAGGCAAGGTAGATGGTTACAGACTAACACTTATCACAAAAGAATGAAAAGCTAAAGAAAGTTTATTGTATTTAGATAATAAATACTGGCTTTCAGTACTGACTTTTAAAAAATTATCAAAATCAAAACAACAGCTTTATTTAGTCTGTTTTTATAGTGTCATATTTTCAAAAGTCAGTAAATGAGTTTTTTAGTTATCATCACAAGTAAATTCTCATAAGTAAATTCCCATTCTCTCATAAAGTAAATTCTCAAATTAAAAAACATCATCTAGATTGCTTTATGATCCTCTGGCAATTGATAATCTGTAAATGACTGCATCATTCTAAAAATATAAAGCAAGAAAAGTCTCTTAGAGTTTTACATAAAAACTTGCCACTATAACTAATTTAGTTTAAGTTCCTATAATCAAAAGACCAAAATAATGTGATTTTTAAAAAACAACAACACTCAATCTGGGTAACTCTACCTATGGTTAAGATCAGGTTATGCTTCAACTGCTATAAAACCTCATTTGGAAACCTAAAAATATTTCCTTTAAAACTTGAGACATCACATCAGAAATCCTGAGAATTTGAGCTCTAAATTCATTCCCATGCTACTCAATTACCCTAAGAGTATTCCATAGATGAGGAAAGGGGGAAAAGGGTCCTTGAGTTAAAGTGACCCCTGGTGGTATGTGATCAGAACTAACCCGAGAGGGAATAGTTTTAACAAGTAATTTTATTGGTGAGTTAATAATACTCATTCAGGGAATTTAAGGAACACTCAAACAAAATTTGCTTACCCAAACTGGAGTTAATGAAATAACTGATGTATTTCCTACTATGATAAATGCGTTTTTACTAGAATCCCTCATGTCATCTGACTTGTACCCAAGTATACTTTATACTTAGTAAATAATCTGAAGAGATGAGAAACTCACTATCGACTAATAAGGAAATATCAATTATCTGTGTTTTATCTGAGAAGAAATAAATAACCACATTGACCTCAGAGCACAAGTGTAAGATTGACTAAGTCAAATTGCTGCCAATCTCTTCCCTTCAATGATGCTACAACCAGGAATTTACTTGAATATATAACCTGAAAAATAAAAAACCATCACTGATTAGTCTTATTTACTAAGTAGAAATCTCTATACAACTTAAAAAGCAACAGATTTCTCAGTCCAAACATTTTCTCCAAAAAATAATCCCTATAAGACATCAAAAGGTTTCCACAAAACTTGTTTTTATGGAACTAAATCATATCTCTTTCTTATCACAGAGAAAACCAGAACTTGCACTGCAGATGCGACACATTATTCGTGAAGATATCCCTTAGTTTACTAGTTACTGGAAAATCAATATTAAAACATTCCAAATGTCAGCAGGATTTCTACTATTCCAACTTCATAAAGATAAAATATAAGCACTGAATGGTAGTCCTATATCTATGGTACCTTGGTTAACATATGTATCATCTTTGAATTGAAAAAGCTTGTTTATTCAAGAAGTAAATCAAACATCCTGTGTAGACTCTAGAACGGCCCAAATTCCTGAACCTTGAGTCTGTTTTGGAGATAGTCTAGTAATCTCATAGTATATCAGAAGCCAAAGTTCCAATACAAAACCCCTTGTACCTAGCCATACAAAAATTTAAACACCTAAAATTTATTGTGATATACACCATCTATAGTGATTACTAGAAGACAGGAACTGTCTATTTAACTTACACAATATCCAATGTACTTTGTTGGATATAAAGTTAAGAGCACACTATCTCACATAGAGATACGCACAAAAAAATAAATTAATAAATAAGTTAAAAAAAGGGTATGTGAAGAGAATTCTCTTAACTGCAAATTTCTAGACAGATAAAACTTAAAATGTAGACAGATAATTGGCTCTTTCTCAGAGCTGTTACCACAGACAGTATTTTAGGCTACTGGTAGAACTGGTAAGTCCTATCGGAAGTGACGCTGGGAGTCCACGTTATAAACAATAAGAATGTTCTTTAACAAGAGAATTATCTCTTGGTTTTAAAGAATGAAACAATACATCTTATAGAGTAGATATTTCCCTCCATTTATATTAAGGGAAGAGCCAAAAGTTAATGCCAAACGGTCTCTGGTTCATCATTTTCATTTTTCATTTTTATAAAGGTGTAATGACTTGTTCTGAGTAGCTCCTGGCTGAAATTATGTCTTGTAACTGTCCTCAAGTTTAATACATTTTGCTGGATCACAGAGTACAGAATCCAATTAATCAAACATTTGGTGAGGTTATTTTCTCTGCTTCAGAGGGAGGAAAGAACACACATGCACGCGCACGCATACACACACACACACTCATTTAAAATAACAATGCCATTTTCTACATGTAACAAATTATTTCCAAGAATTACCACTAATACAAAGAAGTTTTAATTATTTCATAATGTAAGTGCTAAACCTAGCTCCTTTTAGTTTATTTCAACCCATCCAGGATAAATCAAGTTTAAGACAGAACAATTCAGAATTGAGATATAACAGTCTGAGGTGTCGAACATGAACTATGTACCTCTTTCCAAATTATGGTCTAAACTCTCTAGAAAATAACACCGTACCAGTTTAAAATTGCTTAAAATAAAAGTGATGGTAGGTAGAATGGGCCACCCCTTACCAAAAGGTAGAGAAAAAGCTGCCTTTTAATTTATAATTCTAAAAACCTAGTTCTAATACCGAGAAAGACAGTTTTCAGAGGAATGCATACTGATCTTTGCCACACATACAGTGTTTCCTGTTAATGGAACAAATGGTCCTCCCTCAATACTATAGGGCAGAATTCATAAGTTTTTACTGGGAAGGGGAAACTGCAGACTTCAAAAATTGCTTTTGAGCTTATTTCAATACTCTTCCCTTAAAACTTTATAAAGATATCACTGTCATCTTTAAACAAACAATAGGAGAATAATAAAATACACCTGAAACTGATATTCTGATTAAAAGACACTTTCTCCTCTCCTGAGAGGCTACAGTAGGAAATCTATTTTCTCAGAAAGTCTTAAAAATCACTTACTTACCCATCTACTGAGTTAAGTTGGAGATTATACTGGACTGCCATTTATAAGATAGAATCACATTAGTCTTCCACTAAATCTTCCTTTCTAGTTCCTCACCAGGCAGTGAAGTATTGAAAGAGGACAATCCTCACATGGACAAAGATTAGATGAGATACCTTAGTAAAATCCTTCTGCTGTCAGTATAAAGTTGTTTAATTTATTTCCTTCAGTAGGAAAAGTGATGAAAATATACAAAGAGCTCATTTTGCTATTTGTAAACAAGCATGTATACGCCTTTCCAAAAGATACATATCCAAAATACAGTTTCCCATTTCAAAAGCAACTTGAGTCTGAAAATACCGCAAAAATGGAAGTGCTATGAAATGACAGTGAGAAATTACAAGCAGCCAACTCATTATTCAATCAAGAATTTGGCACAATCATAAACCATGTACCATCTATTTTAATGGATCTTAATTCTCCTGCTATCAGGTGAAATTCCAAATTGCAAATTGAATAGCTAGTGCCAAAATCTGATCATTTGCTCAATTTTTCTGACTCAGAATATTGTTACAAAGCAGGGCAGCACACACAGTTCCATTCTTGACCTACAAGATTTGTACATTCTATAAACTGATATGTAAATGTCCCTAAATTATAATACAAGGATTTACCCACTTCCAGGGAATGTAAACATTAATGCTTATGTATCTGTGCAGAAGTAAAATAACATAAGTTCCCCAAACAGTGGAATATCTCCAAATTGCAATACTGTTCTGTTTCATTCATACAGGCAATATTTGAGAATAAAATATTATCTATCTAGGCTTTTTAATCAGTTTCAAGTAAGGCAAGCTTTCTAGTTGCATGGTATATATGTCTTTAAAAACTGTCTATTACTAAGTACACAGAACCAAATTATTAAAATTATAGTTTATAAAGGAGCTTTCTTTTTAAGCATTTAACCACAGGGTGGCACTTTATCAACCATCACCTTTGTTTATTCCAAACCATATACCCAATACAGTTTTGTGTAGTCAATTTAGATTATGGTCAGTGGTGAATACCCAAAGAATTTTTTAAAAGGGCAATTTTTACTGACTTATGCAAAGATGAAGGAAAATTTCACCCTCTGCTTTTCATTAGCACAAGTAGTTCTTCTCTGTTACTTTCTACCAGGAGCATATTAAATTGTACCAAAAGCCACATCAGATTATAGCAACTATGTTTAAATCCAACATTTCCATCTTAATAGAATTATAAATTTAGGATTCTGATATATTTGTACATCATTTCTCATTAATGAAACCTAAGATATGTTTACATATTTGCAATATGGAAAAGCAGGAAAGCACAAAATATGTCTACCTCTACTTCAAAGATCACATAACAACACTTTTTAACAAGTCTACTAAATCTGTGTTCTAGAATGGTGATCTTGTGAAGGGGCAGATTTAGCCAACATAGACTGAATGTGACCTCAGTGAGATCATTTATTGAAAATACATACAAACCAGATAGTTGTATAAATTCTATGATTTTTTTAAAAAAATCTAATTTGGCATTCCTTCTTATTTTGCCATAAAAAACGGAGACAACAATGGCCAATTAAAAAGACGTCATTCAAAACTTGAACAAGAGAAATAATATGAACTATATCTTTTATTATAAAGCTTTTTTGGGAGAGAAATAATCAAGCTTGACTGACAGAAAGCAAATAAAAGTAACACAAAGAATAAATTATAATACAAAGTGAAAACACCTTAATAAAAAAGTCATTAAGACTGAAATTGGTAAGAAAATATAATTTAATTATGGAAAATGGTTTGTTCTGATTTTTAATTGGCGAACTTAGTTATTTTGTAAACAAAACAAAACAAAATAAAAATAAAGAACACCAAAACCTAGCTTTCCATTCTCCTAGGTTTTAACTAACTCACAGACAAAACCATGAGGCTTTGCAAATAGTTTTTATTCTTTAACACCTGGGCTATCTTAAATTTGAAATTACTTTCCTTTGCCTCTAAGTGTGGAAGGTTTTAGCAACAATATTAAAACACACTTGAACTTTACTGCTCAGTGCTCAGATATTATGTTAGAATAACAAATATTTATTTCTAAAACTTATTTCCACTCCTTTATTCAAAAGTCCTGCTTTTAAATATTATAAATATTTAATATTACATAATTATACATAATATATATTTAATAATATATGATGTGTTGAGATAGTTACATTTTAAAATAATATTTAAATATTATACCATCTCATTATTTTAGCATACATAGCATAATACTTACTGCATATTCTAGCTCCCTAATCATAACATAATATCCCCAAATTCTAGGAATTAGGGGCTCTTCTTGTAAAAATTTCAACTACTAACATTCGCTTTTGCTTTAACACCACCAAAGTAACCTGCCACAAGTTCAAGAATGTTCATTCCGGGACTACACTTCTTGATTTAAACTCTTCCCCCTCCCAGCAGTAAGATAATCAAGATTAAGGGGCCTATGGCTAAGTCTTGATGAAGGAAGCAATCTAACTGATAAGTAACTGAAGCTACTTGGAAATTATAAAAATTACCTTTGTCAACTGTGAGATTAGGTGACCATATAACTGAACTCCCTGCAAATGGAAAACTGACAGAAAAAAATGACTGTCTCAGAAAGCAAAAGTGTATGAACTCAAGAACATTGGAAATGGTAAATATGTGAGAAAATATAAAATATTTCTGCTTATTTTAAATTTTTTAAAAACATTTAGGGTGGTTGTCTTGGAATGGTGGGAAGATAAGACTCTTGACCACTTTCCATTTCAATACCTTACGAAGTCCACAATGAATATGCAGTATTTGTTGGATAGCATTCCTTTGCCTCATCAGATCCTCCCTTCACCCTGCTCATGATACCTGGAAGCCGACCTATATGGGTCACATCAGAAAGCTCCCTTGCCCTCAAGATTCTAGTTACATATAGCTGATGGGAAGTACTAAAGAACTCTAGGAGTTTGGAGAAAGCAAGAAGAAACAGGCTGGAGTATATTCCCTTGATTTCCTCCCTGCTGGGAAATGTTGCAATAAAATTTTTCTAAAAACCATTGTAGTTCAAACAATGAACCAAATGCCTAAAGAAATGCAAGAATTTCTACAATGATACATAGAACATAGAAATAAAATTACGTGGCATTATCTGGCCTTTTAAAAATCCTTGATAATATATCCTTTTTTCAAGAAGGGAAGAGAAAATGGGAATTCTTCTTAACTTATAGCTAAATATATTATGTTATATTATGCTGTATTATGTTATTTAAACTATAGCTTCGGTAATATTATAAAACAAAGTAAGGCCTAGTAGTAGCACATTCTGAGAACTGAGAGAGTTTGATTACCTATACTTAATTTCTGTATTTTTGGATAATTGACATTCAGCCATTTATTTTAATTTCAATAACTGTCTTAGTTTAAGAAAAATTATATATTACTTCAAATTAATCACAAAATGTCTTATCTAAAAATAATTTAAGAAAACATAACATTCATTAAAGGCAGAGTCATTCAAAGCCATCAACCCAAGTACATATCTTACCTTGGCTTAAAATCACACAGCACTCTTTAAACCAAAAAATAAAGAAATAGCAACTGCACTTACAGGGATGATTTTACATTACCTTTTCATATAACACTGGGTAAAACCACATATATAACACAACTAAATATGAAGATTATATGTGACATATCAAAATCAATTACGCAGAATTTTTAAAAATATAAATATAGATGGGTGGGTTTTTTGTTGTTGTTGTTGTTTTTTACCTGTTTTGCAATTTCTCTTAAACAGGCTACTCCTTGTTCAAAATTAGGGAAAGCTACTGAGCCATACTTTTGGTATTCAGGGATTGGTCTGATTTTTATTGTAGCTTCTGTTATCACACCAAGAGTTCCTGAAAAAGAAGGGGGAATAATCCAATATATCACATGCCAATTTTCTAAATCATATTTAAATCTATTTTATCTATTTATTCTATTAATTTATTCTATTCATATTTAAATCTATTTATTCTATGTGGGGAATAATGGCTACTCAAGTCTTTTTAGAAAAACAACTAAACAAATTTTATACTTTCTAAAAAAAAAAACAAAGGTTTGGGAATACATTTTTCTTATGTTATGCATAAATACTTTAAAACATTTTTAAGGTAACCTTCCTCCAAGACGGTTACTTTTAAATAGTTTTAAAAGTATTACAACCTATTAAAGAAAAAATTTTTTGAAAAACAACAGGTTTGTATATCTCAAACATTCAGACAAAAGTATATTTTGATATTTGTGCCTACTTTTACTGTGAGAAAAATTTGCTGAGGCAAAAAGAAACTTCTATGAGAATTTAAAATGATAGAAGAAATTAGAGGGACTATTATTACCTTGCCTTTTTCCTAGGAATTCATACAATGACAATGGCAATACTAAGATGCCCTTGTAAGACACAAAAAAAAAACCCAGACCAGGTATTTCAGAGACAGAGCAGTTACCATAAATATCTAGTACAAGAAAACCACCAATGAAATAAATGCTCTTTCCTTTATTAAATGGAGGAGGGACAAATCAAATAGGAAAAAAGAAAGTTAAATATAAACTATATTCTAAATAACTGTGCTAAAATATCTGAAGAGACATGGTTATAATGATTATATTCACGAAGCCAAGCTTTTCGAATTAGTGGTTTCTGATGTACAAATGGTAGAAATTATTAATACTATTAGTAAATTTTCTGAGAATCATAAAAAAAAGGATAAAGAGGGAAATCTCTGAATTGGAGAACTTAATGATAACACTAGAAATAAATAAAAAGTACCACAAAAACCAAAGTTTCCAGTAAATTTATAATACACCCAGAATGTCAATACAGAATACAAGATTAAAAACTAAGAGTCCATTAAAAAGTAAATTACATTAGATCACAGTATGTTCATCACATATACAAATGACTGCCTACTGAGATATCAAATATGACCCTATTATAATTTGTAAAATCACAAAAACTCTGCAAGTCTGGCCCGATTAGTATTTAAATAAAAAGTAAATATACCTTGTAAATTTTAAAGGATCACAAAAATGACTAAGGCTTTATCTTTTATTTTAGTATCTTTATTGAGATATAATTCACAAACCATAAAATTCACCCATTTAAAGTGTAGAACTCAATATATTTTCAGTATATTCACAAATATATGCAACTATCATTAAAATCTAAGTTTAGGGGGTACCTGGGTGGCTCAGTCAGTTAAGTGATTGACTCTTGATTTCGGCTCAGATCATGATCTCAGGGTCATGAGATCAAGCCCCACACTGGGCTCTATGCCTGGTGTGGAGTCCGCTTCTCTGTCTCCCTCTGCTCCTCCCCCACTCCCCCGTGCTCTCTCTCTCTCAAATAAATAAATAAAATCTTAAAAAAAAAAAAATCTAAGTCTAGAACATTTTTATTACCCACAAAAAGAAACCCTGTTCCCGTGAAACAGCCATTCCCTGTTTCCCCACACATATACTTCAGCCCTAGACAACCACTAATCTAGGAATATCTCTATAAATTTGCCTATTCTGGACATTTCATGTAAATGGAATTTTACAATATGTGGTCCTCTGTGACTGGCTTCTATGTTTTCAAGGTTTATCCCTGTTATAGCACATATTAGTACTTCATTCCTTTTTAATTGTGGACTATTATTCCACTGTATGTATAACTAATTTTGTTCATCCATTCATTAAGCTGATGTACATTTGGGTTTCCACATTTTTTTAAACTAGATTACCAGTTTAATATAAAACACGATACTACTCAGGCAAAGCCAAGATGAAAAAAAAGAGATACACAGGACAAAGTATGGGGGAAGGGGCTCAGAGTTTCCATGCCCTTTGCAGATGCACCACCCTCCCAGCACCTCCATGTGTTCACCACCCTGGAAGCTCCCTGGAACCGCATTTTAGTGATTTTTATGGAGACTTCATTACATAGGCATGATTGATTAAACCACTAATTCAATGTCTAGTCCCTCTCCCCTCCCTAGAGCTGAAAGTTCCACAGGTCTCCACCTTTTGGCTACTTCATATGAATAATGCTACCATGAATATACATACAAATTTACATACATATTTTTGTGTGGATGTATGTTTTCCTTTTTCTGGAATACATACATGAAGACTCTTTTAATTTCAGAAAAACCTCTGGTCCTATTCCACATAACCCTGCTCTCAGCTACCTTTTCCTAAGGCTACATTCCGGGCAAGTACCACCAAGACGTTGGGGGAATGGGGAGGAGGTTAGTTCATGTCTTGTACCCAGCCTTAGCTGGTGGGACAGAGGCTCTACTTGGAATGACACACTAATACTGGGGTCCCAATTGCCCTTAGCCTGGCTTGTAAAGAGATGGCATCTTGCCAGGAGAAGCAAACCAAGAAGAATCTGTTTTCCTTCCCTCTTTTCCCCAGCATGGAGCTACTAAAGTAGGGATGTCCTCAGAGAAAAGCATGCCATTGCTCCCCTTCCGCCCCTCCAGAGCCATGCTCAGAGACTCAGAGGCTCAGAGACTTGTTCTCAAGGGGCTGAGGAGGGAGGGGGAAAGGGAACACAAGGCAAAAACAGCTCCTAATCTCTTTCCGAAGAAAATTACTTTCTTTGCAACAAACAGAATATGGAGAAGTTCAAGCCTAAGAACACTCTGAAAACAGTGGAGGATGTAAAAGGCAATTGGGAGGACACAGGTAAGTTTATTGGAGATAAAGGCAACATTGTATGCCAGCTAGTTTGCTTGTACAGAAACAGTGTGGAGGACCCCAACTATGGTCAGAAAAGAATCCCAAACACTAACCTCAGGAACTATGCCTTCTAAGAGATACACAAAATGGGTGAATTTTATGGTATGTAAATTATATTTCAATAAATCTATTAAAGATAACCATAAGTTAATTAATTCTCTAAATGAATTACAAATGAAATTTCAGAGCTATTTTCTTAAATAAGGAGCTAACAGTTATACATTTTACAAGTAGGAAAATTTTTAGAAATAAACATCTTAGACTATAAAAGGAGTCTAAAAGAACTTCTAAACCTTTGCCAGAGAAGAGGTAAAAGGCTGACAGGTAAACTGCTAGAACTATGGTGTCTCCTCATCCACCAGTACAGAATTATCTATCACACTTGTTCGTTCCTACGACTAATACAAGTCGTATCAATTTAATTTTTAAAGTTGCTAATTTCCCTACCACTATACTAACACCATCACTAAGCTTATTTGTAATTCTTTCAACTCTTCTCAACATTTTTAGAAGCTCCTGGTAGCCTTGGAATTAACACCTCATGTTAAAAGTTGTTTCTACAAATGACTTGAAATTTGACAGGCATACAGTCTCAAACACAGGAATCATCTTCTCTATTTAATCTAACCACAGATTATAGAACACTTTAATAAATACTTGCTGAAACTCAAAGTCACCAGATTGAAATCCATTAAGGAAAAGGTCAGTATAAGCCATGATTGCAGACAGGAACACTTTTCTACTTAAAACTAAACTCCGAGTTCTCAGGTTTTTGTGAAATCCTTCCTTAATATCTGAGAAATGGAGCCATCTGAAAATACTTCTTTGAATTATAGCATGTAATATCATCTAATACAACCTAAATATAACCCAGGAAAAAGCTGGAAACCATTTAAATGCCAATCAATGAGGGTCTGGTTAGTGTACATTCAGTAGCTGTCAAAAAGAATGAAGTGGCTCTAAATGTAATGATATGAAGTAAGCTTTATAAAAGGAAGTGTAAAGCAGAAAGACTGCATACATATATACTTAAATATAGCAGTAAGTGTTTACTCTGAACAAAGGAAATGCTCAGAAAAAGGGACAGAAGGGCAGATTTTCCCTTACACATCCTTTAGTACCTTTTTCCATATTTTAATTTTATATATGTAATTACTTATTCAAAAAGTTGATTTTAAAACATATATCCCTTTACATTAGCAAACTTCCTTTAAAATTCTAATTCTACATCAAAATTCCAAGGTACCAGTGAAAAGTGACCATGCCTTAAACTTCTATATACCTTATTGCTTCCTCTGTAGAGTAGGCACCCTAAAGTAGTAAAACCCACCATAACATTGAAAGTGAGGTAAAAAAAAAATAAAATAAAAATTAGTAAAATGAGACTTTGCATTATTGCAAGGTTAATGAAATGCCCAAGGCAAGTCTCTGCAACTATCCTGCTATGAGTCTACATGGGGTCCCACTGTGAAAGCAAAATCATCCAGGTCTCAGAGAGCAGCTTCCACTCAGACTTACATTCAACTTAGCGCATCACAAATGGATATATCTAAATTCACTTAATCAAAAGCCTCGTTTCTGTTGTGTTATTATATGTATTGATTCTTTTGCTTTGGGAATATTATGTCAGTGGAGTGATAGAAAAGACTGGATTACTTATCACTTGATTATATGTATATTGTACCACTTTATACACTTTTATATTTTATATCTACTTTATATAATTGCTTATAAATAACTCCATGGCAATATGACATCACAGAGGCTTATACATCATTCACTTTTCTGTTTTATCAAAACTACATTACAATAAATTTTCTACTTTATAATTTTCAAATATAATATTTGTTCTCAAGAAAACTAAAAGCTTCAAGTGCTATTTGATATAAAATGCAAGTATTTGCTCAAAGTAAATAAACTCTTTTGTAATTTGACAATATACTCTCAGGTGACTTCGGGACTGAGAAGAATGGCAGTCATTTGACTCTGAATCTTCCCCCCTCTCTACTTTCCCCCAAAACATAAAAATCAACAAGAAACAGAAAAACACATATAATAATGAAACAAAACTTTCAATATTACTAGGAGACCAAAAAACACTCTGAACTTCACATTACCTGTTAAACAGAGATAAAACAAATTCCAAAAGACCTACTACAGCCTTCTACCTGCTGCCAGTTTGTAAGGGTAGAAAGTAAAGGGAGGCTTAGAAGATTTTATATGAAAAAATAGACAGTATCAGAGGACTTGGAGGAAGCAAAGATAAAATCAACCACAGACAGCAGAAGTACAACAATAATACCAAAATCCTGTACAGGGAAATCCACAGCCCTGGCTATGGGGAGGGGTCTGAAAATGGGAAGAACTAGAAATGGCAGCCTTGGAGAAGCAAGGGGAGTATTTTCAGGGAGCGTCATATTCAGAGAAGTGTGGCACTCCTTGGAGACAAAGTAACGATGGGAAAGAATGAAGTAAGAGAGGGAAATTAAAGACCCTATAGAAATAAAAGAGAAAGAAGACATGCCAAGCCTTCTTCCACCAAAAATACCACTCCACAAAACAAGTAGCACAAGAGAGGGTAGGAGTAACAGAAAAGGACATTCCCAAACTAGGAAACACTTTCTAAGTAATAAATAGCAATAGAAAAAAGCAGACCAAATCCACAAAAACTACTGGAAAAAGACAAAATATAAACAAAAGCTTTTCTGCTGATGAAAAGTCTCTCCCTTAAACCAACCAATATGCTGGAAAAAAAACAGTAATAAACATC
Organism: Neomonachus schauinslandi; assembly: GCF_002201575.2. NCBI lineage: Eukaryota > Metazoa > Chordata > Mammalia > Carnivora > Phocidae > Neomonachus > Neomonachus schauinslandi. The sequence goes on along the minus strand of NC_058405.1, from coordinate 138,337,315 downwards.
TCAAACTGAATTAAATACTGTCAAGCAAGCATTTAGGGATATTAAAAAAAAATACCTGAGTCAGAAATACAAACATTAAAAGTGGACAAAACACAAGAAGAAATGAAATAAGAGATGACTAATTTCAGGAAAGAAAAAGAACAGCAGCAACAACAATAAAAAAAAAAAACATATAAAAACTGAAGGCTAAGTTATAAGGTACCCAAGGAGAACAGAGAATAGATTCAAATGATGACTCAATAAAGGGCATTGAAGAAAAGCAGGAAAATAACCAAGAGAATGAAAATGAAATAAAGAAAAAAGGTGGGGAATAAAAAGGGTCAGAAAAATAGTGGTTGAAATGCCAAACAAGCAAACATAATCAGACATAGTATAATTGGTGTCCCTGAAGAAGAAAAATCAAAACAATGGGGGGAAAACCCCTAATATTTAACACTAGATACAAAAAAAAACTTTCCAGAAAGAATAAAAGATGTAAATATAAACATAGAAAGGGTCCACTGGGCACCACACAAAACAACCTAGGACAATCAACTCTGAGTTATAAAAGTTGTAGACTTCAATAATAAAGAAAAAAATCCTCAGGACACTCAGGTGAAAAAGGGAAACAAGCTAGGGCGCCTGGGTGGCTCAGTTGGTTAAGCGACTGCCTTCGGCTCAGGTCATGATCCTGGAGTCCCGGGATCGAGTCCCGCATCGGGCTCCCTGCTCGGCAGGGAGTCTGCTTCTCCCTCTGACCCTCCTCCCTCTCATGCTCTCTGTCTCTCATTCTCTCTCTCGCAAATAAATAAAATCTTTAAAAAAAAAAAGGAAACAAGCTATAAGGGCAAAAGAACTAGCATTAGATTTCTTTAAAACAACATATAAAACCGGGCAACACTGGGACAGTAGTTTCAAGAAAGAAGGAAAGAAAGTGCAACCCATGGATATTATAATAACTACTCAAGCTGTCCTGCAAGTGTCAAGGTCATACAAAAGGTAAAAATACACAAAGGACTGATAATAAGCATTTCACTTATTTCAACATAGAGCAAAGGCAAAAACAAGGGTGGGTCATGGGTTAAAAAAGTAAAAATGTAGCTTTTAACCATTTTTCAAATAAAAGAGCAAATTCTTTTGAATTACTAGTAAATTCCATACATAAGAAAAGAATGCAAAGCATTTCAGAGGCTTTAACTATTTATTATAATTTTCATTATATTGATCATGTTATAGCATCTAAAATGGAAGGAAGCTGCTAATTGAAAAAAATCATTATGAAAAAATTAAAACACAAAACAAGACAAAAACATTAAATTTAACATGGTTAGTCACATGAAGAACTTAGTAGGATCAGGAAAATACATTTTTTTAATGACAATCCTTTCAAGGTTGTCATCAGATGATTTAATTATAGCAAAAAAGTATTTTTAAAACTTGAGGAAAAGTTTATGATTCACATTTAAGGCAGGAGGTTATTATTTAGATTGGCTCAAGATAGCAGATAAAAATACGTATTATAAAAGAATATGAACTTGTTGTGATGAGTACCAGGTGATATACAGAAGTGTTGAATCACTATATTGTACTCCTGAAACTAATATTATACTGTATGCTAACTAGAATTTAAATAAAAACTTTAAAAAAATAAAATTCAAAAGTAAAAAATAAAATAAAAAAGAATATGATTTCACATAAATTAACTTTCTCAATCATGCTGTCTCCTGGCCTACATTAAGATGACTCTATATCCGGGCGCCTGGGTGGCTCAGTTGGTTAAGCGACTGCCTTCGGCTCGGGTCATGATCCTGGAGTCCTGGGATCGAGTCCCACATCGGGCTCCCTGCTCAGCAGGGAGTCTGCTTCTCCCTCTGCCCTCTTCCCTCTCGTGCTCTCTGTCTCTCATTCTCTCTCTCAAATAAATAAATAAAATCTTTAAAAAAAAAAAAAAAGATGACTCTATATCCACATACAGAGATGGAGATTAAGGACTATAAATACACTTGTAAAGATCACTGATGCCAAAATAATAAAGAGCAACAACAATAGCAATAAATTTAACATTTGTTGAATACTTACTAAATGCTTATAGACTGCTTATCATAATCTCATTTAATACTCACAAAAGCTTATTAAGATGGATTTTTTTATTATCCCCATTTTATAGCTGAGGACACTGGCATAGAGAATTACCTAATTTACACAAAGTCACAGAAATTTAAGTGGTGGAACCAGGACTGAGATCCAGATCTGAAAGATTTCATCATTCTTGCTCCTAAATCACTATGGCATTTTACACGTATGTTTATGGTAAGATCTCATTTAAATACAGTAATTTGCCCTAGTACATACATTTAACAAATCATATTTCTTTGCTTACTTTATTATTATGAGTTTACCTTCCTTAAATTCAGAGAATAATTTACTATTGAGGGAGGTAGTCTAGTCATTTAGTTTATCTAGTCATTAGATAAACTATTTTAAAAGGCATAAAAGACCAAATTATCTCTCCAGTTACCCTGTAACCCTTACCACTCTATTCCTAGACCTGCTGCCTACTCCACTCTACAGTTAAATCTTATGTTCCAGTTACACTGGAAACCTGGCCACTTCACCAGGCAGACGTGGCTCTTCTCACTTCTAAGTCTGCCCACCTGCAGTTCTCTCTGCAGGGCAACTCCCTCCCCACCTTGTTCCCTCAACTCCTTATCAACCTTCAAGGACCACTTTAGGCATGACCCCTCTGAAAAGGTCTTCTTAAGCACCCATCAATGCAAACTTTGTATTTCTCCTGCATTTGCTTCTATCATATAATTTACTGTACTGTATTATAAGGGTCAATTGTTACCTGTGTCCTTCATTGTGCCAGCACAGTACCTAGCACCAAAAATTTTAAAATACTAAGCGATGGGAGAAAAAAAATGTCTGATATGGTTACTTAAAAAGATCATTTATATTTAGAGTTGACTCCAACTATGTATGCACAAATAGTAATAGTGTAATTAATGACTATCAGTTTTAATACCTATTTGTTACTCAGTTTGACACCTGGTGGCAAAAGGTTATATATTTTAGTTAACTTTTGGATGATGTGTTAGCGTAAGAAGTTGCAGAATATTTACCAAAGAATGATATTATTTTAAGAGAATTTAACATTTTTTTCTCATTAAAAATGTAGTTCTATTTTTCCATAGAAGAGTATACTGATCAGAAAAAGAGTAAGAGGGTAAACTGGTAAGACATCTTGACAAAGGTTTATCATTGATTATCATGAAAAAATACCTAAGCTATATCATTGGTCATCAAATCACTAGTTGACCTGTAGCCTGTCACTGAGACATAGTTTGTTATTTTTTCTCTCCCTGATGTTACTATCAAAGATAGAATTTATGTCCTATCATCCTAGTTTATTGTAATTGCTCAGCTAAATGTTTTGAAAATCTATCTCTTTTTTAGCTTGTACCACATCTTCTAAACTAGTAATGAGTTCCTCCACTCATTTAGAGACACTTATTTTATCTTATTTCTCTGGATTTAAGGGATATCCCTCTCTACCATTTTAAGAATTGACAAACACGACTATGTTCATCTTATCCATAAAATTCACCACATAAAAGTTAGTTTGCAAAATAGAAGGTCAGTTTTTTCCTGATCAGTACAGCAATTAAATGTTTTGTATGAGATAAAGAACTATATTCTAATCCATCCCAGCATTAAGTAACCAAGCAAAGAATAGTAGTTTAAAAAAAAAGGAAGTCCAACATGTTTTAAAAGATATGTAAATCAACAGGATTTTAAATTCCACTTCTTCAAAGAATCAAATAGCAAGTAACAAAAGGTACAATTATAGAAAGACAAGACACTAAGACAGTACTTTCTCAGCCCTTTCCCCCTGAGAAGTCAGACAAGATTAGAGAATACTATAAAATTTTAAGGCAAACCATTTTAAATCTTAACAACTACTCTTCCTAAAATCATTGATTAAAAACTCTAAAACAAAAATAAAATGCCAAAAAGGCTAACTTATCTCTAAAACTATAAAAACCAAAACGTAAAAGGGATGTTTAATAAGATGTTCTCATAATAAAAACTTTATGAAGTACTAAATTAAAATAATAAAACTTAAAAAAAATCACCATTCTTTAAATATATAAAACATGTCCTTCTTTCAAAGATCTTGTATCACAATATCACAGATTTTCAGAAAACTGAGTCACTAACCTGTATTTCTTTGTAATAAATTTAGTTATATTTACCTTCAGATCCCATGATGAAGTGATGGATATCAGGGCCTGTTGACATACGAGGTCCTTGACAGCTTTTTTCTATTATACCTCTAGGTGTTACCATTTTTATATGAACCACCTGTTTAATACAATGCACGATGTAAATTCTATGTATTTGTCAGTGAATGTTGTGTGTGTGTGTACACACATCCATCTATATTTATTAAAAACTCTACATTTAAAGATATTGGATTAAGTGATAAATGGTGATACCCTTCAGAATTCCAATATCTTTTAATAATTCTTAGACTAAAAATAAATTTTATACAACTTTAAAAGAAGAAAAAAATGATTCTAAGATTGTTATTGATTTGGGTATATTCATTCATCATCCTAAAAAAATGAAAAGCACTTTTCTTTAAACCAAATTTAGTCTCGGATTATCCATGTGGCAAAGAACTAAGGGACGAAAGAAATAATCAATGATCATATTTTAATAGGTTCATTCTTTCACTTATTTAACAGTACTGATGAATCACTATTATTCACATCGAACTGCTTCAAATGCTTAGAATTCTAAGAGAACACTTATTCTTGCCTTATTCCCACCCTCAATTTATCTACTTTGCCCACTAGTAGAAAAGAATGAAGTATTAATTATAATCAGGTCAAAAATGGGATGAAGAGGGAGATGTAGTGATTGAATTAAAGAGAAGAAAAGAGAGATGCATGTGATACAAGTCTCACACCAGTGAGAAAGTAAGTATATTGGGGGTAGAGGGTCACTCAAAAGTAGTTCCTGAAACCCAAATCAGGAAATGGTTAGGTGAAAATCCAACACATTTTTACAATAGCTTTTTGACAGATAAACAAAAATAGTCTATTTATTATTTAAGGAAATGAGCAGAGGACATCAATAAACAATTCACAAAACAAAAACTAAAAATCACCAATGAGGACATTTTAAAAGTATATATTCACTAGCAATTAAAGAAATAAAAAAATTAAAAAGACAAAAATATAAATAAAAGGTCCAAATAAAATAAAGATTCTCATAGTGCTAGTGGGAATGCCAAATGGCACAAATTTCTATGAAGCATTTTGGCGATAAAGATTCAAAGACTTAGGGGCGCCTGGGTGGCTCAGTTGGTTAAGCGACTGCCTTCGGCTCAGGTCATGATCCTGGAGTCCCGGGATCGAGTCCCGCATCGGGCTCCCTGCTCGGCAGGGAGTCTGCTTCTCCCTCTGACCCTCCTCCCTCTCATGCTCTCTGTCTCTCATTCTCTCTGTCTCAAATAAATAAATAAAATCTTTAAAAAAAAAAAAAGATTCAAAGACTTAAAAAACATATATAAACATCTTGATTCAACAATTCAAGCTCTCTAGGAACTTGCTCAAAGAAAGTGATTAAAGATGTATGCTGAAGAAATTACTAAAGAAGATATTTTCCCCTTTGTTTCCTACAATTTTGAAATCAAGGATAATTTAAATATTCACTAATAGGGAATTACTTTAATAAACCATGAATTATCAATAAAAGAGAATTATATGTACTCTAAAAATGATAGTGTACATTTACATTTGTCTTTGTTCATTTACAAGTTAATATACTGACAATATAGTTTAAGGAGATTAAACACAGCATGATCCTTTTTTATATTAAAAGCTAGATATACACATGCAAATAAGCACGTTAGGATATATGCTTATAATCTGTGGTCCTTAAGGCTCTCCAAAAAAGGAATAAAATAAATTACATGCTTTAGCAGTACTAAATGTAGCAGTCTATTACATGATAAAGTTTTTAATAATCCAATAGTAAAAGTATTAAATTCTCTCCTCTGAAATTGAATTTGTTTTATTTGTAAAAAGAAAAATGTGATTTCTAAAATATCCTCAATTTAAAATAAAACAGGATAATGTAAACATTTTAAGTGTTTATAATATACCCTTATAATAATTCCATGCAGTGAGTATCATTAGTTTACTTTACTGAAGAGGAAACAAGTTTAGAAAGGTGAACCAATTTGCACAAGGTCACACAACTAATCACTGGAAAAGCTACACATGGAACAAATGATATCTAATCCCTAGCCAGAATGCCCACAATTACACTACTACCACACTAGCTCCCAGAACACTGGCACCAGATCAGCTAAAATAAAATGGTGTGCACATAAACCATTACAGGTCATACTGCCACCTACTAGAACATTTTCAATCAGGCTCTTTAATTCTATACAGAAAAAAATTTTTAAGAAAAGTAAGTATAAACTCTCCTAAGGCAAAAAAGTGGCAATGATGATGAGATCACTTAAATAAATGGACTAAAACCTTGGGAGAGTTCAAGACTGAGGCTCCAAGAAGCTTATAAAATAATGTTTATATATAAGTAAGATACTATGAAGCATCTATAAACCTTAAATATCAGTCACTTGAAAAGGAGCAACTGTAAATAATGACCACAGTTGTCTTTAAACTGCTTCCACTATACATAGTCAACTTTACTATAATCAAAAGGGGTATACTTTTGGGAAGACCCTACCATCCAACTCTAAAAAAGGCTTTAATCACTTCACAGTAGTGACTAATCAATTATGACATAGTAAACCAGAAAAAAATTTACCAGGTCCTCAATATTGCCATAGATATTCTTCTTCATGCCCGATGCCCGAGTAGATACCCATCCTCCCACAGTGCTGAATTCCAGGGAATCTGGTTCATGACCTGTACAATAACCACTTTCTTTAAGCTGAAAAACAAAAAATGTAGTATTTTACTAGTGAAAATGGGACCATTTCACATAGCATTCAACACATTAACTCTTCACACTTTAAAATTTCCATATGTCACTGGTATTTGGACTCATTAAAACCTATATAGAAAAAGAAATACTTTTATCATGCTCATCCAAAACAATTTTTAAGCTTTTGCCAGTGGAAAACTTTACAAAACTGAAAAATGTGGACCAAAAGACAGGTTCGCTAGCCAATCTTACTCCTTACATCCTTTTAAAATAAAATCAACTACTGTCCCTACTTTTTTTTTTATCACAAAGAGACAATTTAAATACTTATGGGGATCAGATTATGCTTAAATAACTGCCAACTTCACCTAAACACTTTCAATAAATAAAGCACTTAATCTCTTGTCCTCCCTACCCTAATATAATATGCAGCAGGCCTGCAGAAAATCTAAGCAAATTGCCTGTACTTAATTCTCTCAAGGAGTCATGTGTTTTAATGTACAGCCATCTGGCTAGGTTTCCTGAATGTAATACCATCATTTATTTGTGATGCAGATCATGCATTCCCGTACATTAAATAGTCACTTGTTTCTCATTTTTCTGTATTAGCTTGGCTTTGCCATCTGCACAGCACCTGAAGTTGAATGGATGCCCTTTACTGCAATACCACCAAAGCCATTCCACTGAAATCATTTTAAAGACTCAGCCATCTCATGTCAAATGGTACAGGCACCACCATCTGCACACTCACTGTCGACTGCACTCAAGCCCATCAATCTGTATTGACCATTTTGATAGTCATCCAGTTAAGCAACTGCTTCTATTTTTCAAGTAAGCCATGCAGAGATGCAGAATGTGTCAACTATGTTTGTATCTGTAAGTATGGTATAAAAGTTGTGATCCAAACGGAAAGAACCTAATAGGTTAAACATAATTTCTTAGCTTTTGCACATAAGCATTGCAAATTATTTATCTTTTCTAATATTTTTGCTAGGAAGACAACATTTAAAAAGATATCAATTATTAATAATAAATTATTTTCACTAAATATTGAAGGTGTTTATTTAATTTTAAGAAGTTATTAACTACTCACAAAGAAGTAGCTTAAATATATGAATGGACAATTTAAAATGATTATTGGATTGTTATTTTATAGTTCTTCCCTAACTCCCAATCTATATTCCTATTATTTACTCTCAAAAAAAGACTACGGTTAACTCAATTTTTCTGAAATTAGCAGAAAAAGAAAAAACGTTCATAGGACACTTAGATATCCTAAGCACTAAACGGGGTGTTTTCACATATTCTCATGACAAAATCTCCACATAACCTACACCAAAGCAAATTGAATCTAAACTACTTCTATAAGTACATTCAATGTTAAATATACTTATAATTTGCCTCTTATGTCTAGTAGGCTACTTCATTACCTTCCTCAATTATTAAGTGGTGACCACCGCAATGAAAATGAGGATATAAAAACAATGAAAAAACAAAACAAAACAGAAAGACAGTCTCTATGCTCAAGGACCTTGACCTAGCACACCACTTTAAATCTACGACTTTGTTAAAATCTGACTAACTTCCTACTAGGTAAGTGAAGTGTAATGGCTAAGAACCTGAACTTGAAACTTGTCATTTATGCCTCCTAGAAAATGTGCCTGCTACAGTACACTAATAAGAAACAATTTTTGGCATATGGTTAGGTGCTTAATAAATGGTACCTATGACCATATACAATCAGCCACTTTTTCTTCTAAAAGTCTATGTCTTTGCTGTGTCTTTGTTCTTGTTTTAAAGTTTTTATTTATTTATTAGAGAGTGAGCGAGAGCACAAGAGCGGGGTGAGGGGCAGAGGGAGAAGCAGACTCCCCGCTGAGCAGGGAGCCCGATGCAGGGCTCAGTCCCAGGAGTCCTGGATCATGACCTGAGCCGAAGGCAGATGCTTAACCAACTGAGCCACCCAGGCACCCCTTGCTGTGTCTTTGTTAATGCCATTAGCTGCTAGAAAAATCTGAAGAAAGGTTTACAGATTTAACTCATACGGTTAATCAAACATCCTTTTTTATTTTTAATTTATTTTTTTTTAAGATTTTATTTATTTATTTGACAGAAAGAAAGACAGAGAGAGAGCGAACACAAGCAGGGGGAGTGTGAGAGGGAGAAGGAGGCTTCCTGCTGAGCAGGGAACCTGATACAGGGCTCGATCCCAGGACCCTGAGATCATGACCTGAGCTGAAGGCAGATGCTTAACGACTGAGCCACTCAGGCGCCCCGTCAAACATCCTTTTTTAATAAAATAACCTCTCCTCTCCATCTGTATGCCATAAAACAGAATAAGAATTTTATCTTAGGGGCACCTGGGTGGCTCAGTCGTTAAACGTCTGCCTTTGGCTCATGATCCCCGAGTCCTCGGATTGAGCCCTGCATCGGGCTCCCTGCTCAATGGGAGGCCTGCTTCTCCCTCTCCCACTCCCCCTGCTTGTGTTCCCTCTCTCTCTGTGTCTCTCTCTGTCAAATAAATAAATAAAATCTTTAAAAAAAAAAAAAAAAAGAATTTTATCTTATATCTGTACTCCCATTCAATATTAAAACAACAAATATTTACTATGTTCTAAGCATCAGACACATCACTAAGAGCAAATCCTAAATGGCAGAGCTTGTTACTATACAGACTGTGAAGGGAACTCAAATTAACAAGAAACATAATTAAATAAATACAGAACATTTAGAAGTGTAATGGAAAAAAATTAAAAGTGCAGCAGGACATTCATCCAAGTTCAAGTAAAAGGAACTAGATTTACCCTCTCACATGAAAAAAAAAAAAAAAAAACCTGAAAAAACATAAGAAACAAAAGTCTTTAAACACTGGACATGAGGTAACAAAGGGCTGTGATCCCTTGAGAAAGCAAACAAAGGAAGTGAATACTATGAATGCCCCTTGCTTATACCCCAGACTGCAATGCAGGGAAAGAGAATCCAGGCACAACTCTGGCAAACACTGTGTGTGAGGTAAGGAGACTGAGTTCGAAGCTGTGGGAAACCTAAGCATCTAGAATTCACAAGAGAAAGTACTGAAGAGAAGAGAGCAGCACAGAGAGAGGACCCTGGAGATTGGCAGAGGGTCCCCCTCAAGTAGTCAGCAGAGTAATGAAAAGCACATACAAGTGAGGAAACCACCCAGGATGAGAGTTAAAAGTAATCCAAGAGGATTAGAGAAAAGTACCAGCCCTCATACAGGCCAGAAATCTGTTCCCACCAGCCTGACTTGGATAATTTTTCCTTCATAAAGCATGAGATGGAACACCCAAGATGGTCATTCCTCAGTAATGAGAAATGATTAGCCTCCGATTGAGCACTGCTCTTGAACCCACCTAAAAGATCATAGAAGTGAGAACTAAAGGATCAAACTATTTCCAAATATCTACATCCCAGAAAAAAAGCTCAAGAATATTTATAGAAGTGAAAAACATCCAAGACCTAACAATATTTACAATGTCTGGTACTTAATAAAAAATTACCAAGCATACAAGGAAGCAGGAAAACACAACCCATAATGAGGAAAATAATCATTATGAGGTGAATAATCAAAACCAACCCAGAACTAACACAGATGTTAGAATTAGCTGACCAGGACATTAAAACATTTATTTAACTGTATTCCATATGTTCAGAGTAGAGACATAGAAAATATGGAAAGACCCAAATTAAATATCTAGAAAAGTAAGAAATACAATGCTTGAGATTAAAAAAAATACACTTGATGGGGTTACAAGCAGAATATACTCAGCAAATAAAAGATTAGTGAACTCCAAGACATAGCAAAAAAAAAAAAAAAAAAACTAAAGAAAAAAAAAAAGAGCATCAGTAAGCTGTGGAACTTCAAACAGCCTAATATATGAGTAAACAAGAGTCCCTAAAAGTCAGGTGGGGGAGGGAGGGTCAAATATTTGAAGAAATAATAGCCCCAAATTTTCCAAATGTGATGAAAACTATAAACCCACAAATAAAAGCAGCTCAACAAAGCCCCTGTGTAAGAAACACACACACACAAAAACTACACCAAGGTCTATCACAATCACATAACTCAAACCAGTTTTAAAAAAATCTTAAAAGTAAACAGAGAAAAAAAAAAAAACCCACAGAATGTACACAGGGACAAAAATAAGATTTCTTGCCAGAAACAGTAAAGTGAGACCACAGTGAAGCAATATATTTATATTACTGAAAGAAAAACACTATCAACTTATCATTCTATACTCAGTTAAAATATCTTTGAAAAAACAGAAAGGTAACCTTAAGCTAATAAGGAATTAAAGCAAGACTGCAGGATACATGATTAATATACAAAAATCAATTGCTTTCCAATATACCAACAAGGAACAAGTGAAATTTAAAAATGAAAACATAATGCCATTTACATTAGCCCCCCCTCCAATAAATACTTAGGTATAAATCTAACAGATATGTTATAAGATCTATACGGAAAAATCAAAGTTTTAAATAAATGGAGAGATATTCCATATTCATGGAAGACTCAATATTATCAAGATGTCAGTCCTTCCCAGATTGATCTACAGATTCAGTGTAACAAACCCAATCAAGGGGTGCCTGGGTGGCTCAGTCGTTAAGCATCTGCCTTTGGCTCAGGTCATGATCCCAGGGTCCTGGGATCGAGCCCCACATCGGGCTCCCTGCTCTGCGGGAAGCCTGCTTCTTCTTCGCCCACTCCCCCTGCTTGTGTTCCCTCTCTTGCTGTGTCTCTCGCTGTCAAATAAATAAATATTAAAAATCTTAAAAAAAAAAAAAGAACCCAATCAAAATCTTAACAAGTTATTTATAGATATTAACGAACTGATTCTAAAGTCTATATGGAGGGGTGCCTGGGTGGCTCAGATGGTTAAGCGTCTGCCTGCAGCTCAGGTCATGATCTCAGGGTCCTGGGATTGGGCCCCGCATCGGGCTCCCTGCTTGGCGGGGAGCCTGCTTCTCCCTCTCCCCCTACTGTTCCCCCTGCTTGTGCTCTCTCGCTCTCTCTGTCAAATAAATAAATAAAATCTTTAAAAATAAATAAATAAAGTCTATATGGAGAGGCAAAAGACCCAGAATAGCCAAAACAATTTGAAGGGTAGTCTTTTCAAACAAATGGTGCTGAAATAACTGGATAACCATATGAAAAAAATGAACTTCAATCCATCCTTTGCACCATACATAAACATTAACTCAAAAATCTTCAAAACTCATTAGAGACTTGAATGTAAACTAAAAACTATGAAACTTAAATGGGAGAAAATCTTTGTAACCTCAGGTAAAGCAAAGATTTCTGGATATGACAGCAGAAATATGAAATATAAAGTAAAAAATTAAAAACATTGTGGAATTCACCAAAATTAAACACATCTATTCGTCAAAAGACTCTGTTAAGAGATTTAAAAGACAAGCCACAGACTGGGAGAAAATATTTGCAAAGCATAGATCTGCAAAAGGACTTATATCCAGAATATGTAAAGAATTCTCAAAACTCAGTAAGAAAACAACCCAATTTAAAAATTAGACAAACAACTTGAACAGACACTTCACCAAAGAAGATACATGGATGACAAATAGCACTTGAAAAGATGTTCAACATCACTAGTCACTAGAGAAATACAAATTAAAACCACAATGAGATACTGTAGTAACACATCTACTAGAATGACTAAAACTTAAAAGACTAACATTAACAAGTATGGAGAATATGTAGAGAAATTAGAACTCTCACACAGTACTAGTGGGAATATAAAATGATGCCCTCTGGGAAAATGTTTGGTAGTTTTTCAAAAAGGTGAATATATACCTACCACTTCATTTCTAGATATTTACCCAAGAGAAATGAAAGTATATGTCCATTCAAAGATTTGCATATGAATGTTCATAGAAGCTTTACTTGTAATAGCCCCAAATTGGAAATAATCTAAGTGTTCAACAAGTGAATGGATAAACGAACAGTGGTATATCTACACAATATAATGTTGTGGTGGTATATCACACAATATAATACTACTGAGCAATAAAAAGGAATAAACTAATTGATACATCCAACAATACGCATGAATCTCAAACTAATTACGCCTAGTGAAAGAAGCCATACCCTCAATCCCCAACCTCAAAAAGAGTACATGATTAGATTTTAGTAAAATTGTAGGACAATTAAACAAATCTACAGTGATAGAAAGCAGATCAGCCTCCAGAACTGTAAGACAATATACTTCTGTTAAAAAAACAAACAAACAAAAAACAGATCAATGACTGTCAGGGGTGGAGGGTAAGGGTAGGGTAGAGAGAATCATAAAGAAGCAAGAGGAAATCTTTGGGTATGGTACAAGTGTTCATTATTGTGATTGTGGTGATGGTTTCACGACTGTACTCATGTATCAAAACATAACAAATTGTACCTTTTAAATAAGTGCAATTTACTGTATGACACTTAGACCTCAATGAAGTTACTATACAACAAATCCATAATTGACATGCTAGTGACCGCCCTTAAATTGTACACATAATAAAATCAATATAATTTACAAACTAAAGAGATTAAAATGTGCTACCCAACTACTATCTTTGTGTCGTTTTAGAATTTCTAGGAGGAAAAAGCAGGATGTTTTAAGCTGGTTACCTCACTGATTAAGAAACTGAAGAGTACAGAAGTTTAATGAGAAAGAACTTCAAGTGGGATCAAAACAGCTGTAGAAACTACATTACAGTTTACTGGAGGCAAAAAAGAAAGTTCTATATTGGCATTTAGGGAAATGAACTAGTAGGTAAAATATCAGAAGTTCCTAGTCTAGGAAAATGTCATTTAAATTTCAAGGAAATATGTTCCTTGAATTTTAATTCTAACCTTTCAAAAAAAAAAAAAAGAAAACTTGGAAAGGTTAAAATACTCCATCAAATGCTGTAATAAAAGATATAAAATTAGAGACATGAAAGGTCACCCTTTGTTATTAAAAAACTGCTGTGTTGATAGTGCCTCATTTAGATATAATGGAAAACTAATATGGGATTTTTACAGGTTTTTTCATTAAATACTATTATCCTGCCCACTTAAGTTCATTATAAACTATAATAATTAACAAATCTAATTACTTGGACTTATATAAAACCTTGGCTTACTAAAGATCTTTAACACTGCCTCAACTAATATGTTCAATTTCATTCCAGTTCTATCTTAGTGCATTAAATCAAAAATAAAGATAATAGTTTAATAATTTTTTTCAAAGCTTTTCATCCAGAATTGGTCAGTGGCATACCAATTTCATTCAACTTTACCAAGAAATAAGGAAAAAGACAGCAAAAATAAGATGGACAAGCATGTCTCATCTCTCTCTGTCCCATCCAAAGGTAGGAGGGAGGAGTCTCTGTAACTCAGGTTGAACAAAGTGGTCAATATATCACCAACAAATTAAACTTCCTAATTTTTGTTTACAACAGCTGAGTTACAGTCATCCTGACCATGTCTGCGGAAGTTGGAAATACATTTTAATAATTACCTCCTTAGAATTCATGAAAGGAACCTAAAGTTTTCCAAGAATTCTTCAGGATCCTAAAAAAGTGCTACAAGGTCTCCAAGAATTTGATTAATTCTTGAGCGGTTTTCAATGAAATTAGGCACTGGGGCACTTGGGTAGCTCAGTTAAGCGTCTGACTCTTGATTTCGGATCAGGTCATGATCTCAGGGTCATGAGATCAAGCCCTACGTCAGGCTCCATGCCCAGCGCAATGTGCTTGAGATTCATTCCTCTTTCCTCTCCCTCTGCTCTCCCACGCACCCCCCCCCACCCTGCTCTCTCTAAAACAAATAAAATCTTAAAGAAATTAGGCATTGAAAAGTTAATGGCAAATACCAACATCTACCCAGTTGATCCAATTTGTCATCAACTTCTGAGAATTCAATGTCCAATATGTTCCACTTTGCTCCATTCTTACTCCTTCATTATAGGTCACTATCAGCTCTTGTCTGAATTATGCCAGTAGCCTCTTAACCACCCTATGTGCCCCCCATCCATCCTCCAACAGGAGCTAGCCAGAACTACCTGAATACGAGGTAAAGTTCAAACTTCTAAAAGGGACTTTATAAGGCCCCTTTAAAATATGATCTCTTTGTGTTTCCCGGCTTCATCCTTTACCACCACTATACGTATTCCCACCCAACATATAAACACCAAGACTGTGTATTCTCCCATAAACACACACTAGACCTCAGCCACACCCAGCTGTCTGCAGGCCGCCCAAAAGCAAGAGCTGCCCTAAAAGCCTCTGCACTTGCTGCCTCCTCTGACTGGATTGTTCTCTCCACTCCCATTTCCTTTTTTGCTGATTTTCACTCATCCTGAAGTCTCATTTTAAATGCTGTGATCTCCATGAAAAAGTGCTCAACATCACTCGGCATCAGGGAAATACAAATCGAAACCTCAATGAGATACGTCCTCACACCAGTCAGAATGGCTAAAATTAACCAAGTCAGGAAACGACAGATGTTGGCGAGGATGCAAAGAAAGGGGAACCCTCCTACATTGTGGGTGGGAATGCAAGCTGGTACAGCCACTCTGAAAAACAGTATGGAGGTTCCTCAAAAAGTTGAAAATAGAGCTACCCTATGATCCAGCAATTGCACTACTGGGTATTTACCCCAAAGATACAAACGCAGTGATCCGAAGGGGTATGTGCATCCCAATGTTTATAGCAGTAATGTCCACGATAGCCAAACCATGGAAAGAGCCAAGATGTCCATCAATAGATGAATGGATAAAGAAAATGTGGTATATACATACAACGGAATATTATGCAGCCATAAAAAAATGAAATCTTGCCCTTTGCAACGACGTGGTTGGAACTAGAGGGTATTATGCTAAGCTAAATAAGTCAATCAGAGAAAGACAAGTATCATATGATCTCACTGATATGAGGAATTTGGGAAACAAGACAGAGGATCATCGGGGAAAGGAGGGAACAAATGAAACAAGACAAAATCAGAGAGGGAGACAAACCATAAGAGACTCTTAACCTCAGGAAACGAACTGAGGGTTGCTGGAGTGGAGGGGAGTGGGAGGGATGGGGTGGCTGGCTGATGGACATTGGGGAGGGTATATGCTATGGTGAGCTCTGTGAATTGTGTAAGACTGATGAATCACAGACCTGCACCCCTGAAACAAATAATACATTATCTGTTAATAAAAGAAACAAAAAATAAATTCCCTAGAAAATAAAATAAATAAATGTGTTCTCTGTGATACCTTCTTTGTCTAATTCCTTCCCTGCTAACTCTATCTGATGAGCCATAACACCCTGCATTCAGCATTCACCTTGCAATTCTCACTCTGAATCGTAACTGTCTATTTACCTAACTTTCTGTTATAAGCTTTCCAAGGGTAGGGAATGGTGTCTTATTCATTACTGTGTCCTCAGTATCTAGCTCAATGCCTGACCCACAATGGAAACTGAGCAAATCTGTTCAGAGAATGTGCTGTGACAGATACTCCATTCATAAAGAGGACACACAGAGGGGTGCCTGGGTGGCTCAGTTGGCTAAGCGCCCAACTCTTGGTTTTGGCTCAGGTCATGATCTCTGGGTCATGAGATCAAGCCCTGAGTCCAGCTCCATGCTCAGCAGGGTCTCTGCTTGAGATTCTCTCTCTCCTTCTCTCTCTCTCTGCCCCTCCCCCTGCTTGCTCTCTAACTAAATAAATCTTAAAAAAATAAAGAGGACACATAGCAATTTTGAAAATCTTAATTAAAGGAAATAACATACCTGTCTCTCCAACTCCTGTCCTGTGATACCAGCCTCCACATGAGCTGTCAGATTGTTCTCATCAACCCAGAGGATTCGATTCTGTTGCAAAGGAAGAAAAAAGTCTCATCTCCAAGAACTATTGACATTTTCTGAGGAAATACAACTTCCTAACTCAAAATAGCAAGTGATAAGACAGAAAACTAGCAAATAGGATTACCCACACTACTACACTACCCCTGTATCCCAGACTATACAACATGACAGATACAGTAACATAAGCACTATAGTGCACAGGAGTTGGGTTTAAAACACAGACTCTGTCTTTATTCAGGGATTAGTTTGAATTAAACTCTACCTCTTACCTTAAGCAAATTATTTAACTAAGTCTAGTGTTTCCTCATTTGTAAAGTGTGAATAATACTACTACTCATAAGGTTGGTGTAGGGATTAAATGAGATACTGCACATACAGGGGTGCCTGGCTGGCTCATTCGGTAGAGCATGCAGCTCTTGATCTCGGGTTGTGGGTTTGAGCCCCACGTTGGGTGAAGAGATTACTTAAAAATAAAATCTTAAACAAAACAAAACAAAAAACCCTTAGCATACAAAGTTCCTGGCATTCTGCAAACACTCTCTGCACTACTATTAATAGTTAACGATCACATATAACTTAAGAATATCAGAAGATGCCCATTGTGACACTAGAAAAAGACACCTGCAAAGAAAGACATCTGAATATACTAAATGGCATTCCCGCTTTATTTTTAATCCAAAATAGGACGAGAGGCCCTGGACAGAAACCAAAGCACACCCCTGCCTCCTGTTTAAAAAGAAGGAACTGAGTATCAACTGGCTCAACTTACCAAATGTATGACTTCCCAAAAAATGTTTTTAACATTCTTGGTTGACCTAATTTTTCTATATATGAATCTTCATGAATTATTTTCTATTAAAAACAGACTTCTTTCCCCTTCTATTTGGCTGAACAATCAGGTTAACATATACACTCTTCTTTTGGATCCCAGGGAAGCTTTCTTTGCACTTTGATATGTTTGGTTTCATGGCAATAACTAATATAGATAAGTCTAGCTAATAATAAAAAGGAAAGAATACAATAGACAATACGAAAATTGCTTGCCTATATTCGAAATTTGAATACATACAAATAATTGCACTGCTTAATTCACAGGATTATGATAAACATTAAATAAGATGATATATGTGAATGTACTTTTTGTTTTATGTTATCTAAAACTCTCATTTTAATTATACTCTCACAATAATAGTAATTTCAATATAACTCTCACAATAAGACAACAGTAATTCTGTCTTTTGGTCCTACAGCCACTAAACAAAAGGAAGTACTAAACTAAAGTAAAAAGACAGAATTCAGTAATCTGTTGGTACCTTATAATAACTTACACACATCTTCTCTAGTAGGCTGGCTTTTTTTTTTTTTTAAGATTTTATTTATTTGACAGAGAGAGACACAGAGAGAGAGGGAATACAAGCAGGGGGAGTGGGAGAGGAGAAGCAGGCCTCCCGCGGAGCAGGGAGCCCGATGCGGGGCTCAATCCCAGAACCCTGAGATCATGACCGAGCCGAAGGCAGACGCTCAACAACTGAGCCACCCAGGCACCCCATAGTAGGCTGGCTCTTGAAGTGACTACATACTTGTGCTAATTATATACCTTGTACCTACCAGGGGCCCAAACATACTTTTGGTAGGAAAAAAAAATTGAAGGAGGCAGAGAAAAAAAAATACCTTTACGGGTACTCACAGAAAAACCTAAAGAAAATATATAGGATACCCTATTATATTCAGTATACCCTACCCTAGACAAGTTAACAATAAGACAAAAACTTTGAGACCAATATCTTAGTCTAAGTATTATTGTACATATTTAAGAAATACAAAAATAGAAAGCTGGCGTACCTATCATATTTTGTACATACTGTATCAGAAGTACTCTGTGCAAAATCATGCATAGACATAGCTTATCAACTCCAAAGCAAATCACAATTTTAAGCACCACCCATCCACTACAATATTTAAAAGAGTTCAACATTAAAGGCAGTGAATGTACAAGGTTTTTCTACAAAATAAATGGTGAAAAACCTGGCATTTAAAATTCTGGCACAGAATTTTAAGCATCTACTCAGTCTAAAGACTTTTATATTATCTCATTTAATCTTCACAACTACCTTCTGCATTATTACTGTCTCTATTTTACAAATTCAGTAACAGATTTAGTGGTAAATTTGTACACCGTAAAATATATAGAAATTCAAACACATCCATAGCCTATTCCAGAATAGGCTACTCTTAAGCGATCTCCTAAGAAAACTGCCTTTTCTTAAACTCTGGGATAAGGACAAAGGTTAATGGGGAGCCTTACAGAAGAATAATGAGGCTGTCACCACCTGAACGTCCTGATTAATTTTAGCAACACTTAAAGTGGACACCCAGATATTACGTGCCTCCTGATGTGATGTGACGTGAGATAGAAAAACACAACACCCATCACATCACATCATCTACAAGATATCCTTGCTTAAAAAAAAATTTAAAAGCTATGCCTGAATCTAATTAGACTTTATTTCTAACTTTGAGTTTAGAGGACATACAAAGCCTAGAGGAAGAGTTAAATGACAGCAAGATGAAGTGACACGGAAATTCAAAATATGACACATTTTATACTGCAAATAACCTACATTCTCCAAAAGTCAGTAACATTCAAAAAAGGAGAAAAGGGGGTTTCAGATAAAATGAGATAGGGAAACAACGAAAAGCTAACATGGGCCTTGTCTGAATCCCCATATGAACAAATGAAGTATAAAAGACAATTCTGAAACCACTATAAAATTTGAATGAGAACTCAGTATTAAATGATATAAAGAATTTTTAAGTTTGCCAGGAGAAATAATAATATAGTGAGAAAATGTCCTTTTAAAATCAGATACATAAGAAATATTTAGTTTTAAGTAGCATAATATCAGGATTTACTTTTAAAATAGTCGAGAGGAGACCGTCTAACATGATGGAGTTTCATCTCATCCCAGGAATTCAGCTAGAGAGCTATCAAATCATTCTTAAACACCTGTGAACTCAACCGGAAAACTAAAAGAATAGCTGCAACTCTACAAATAGAAAACTGACCACTTTCTGCAAAGTAGGAGGTGCAGAGAAGTGAATCCAAGGTGATATGTGGGAAGATAAACTGCAGGGGGAGGGAGAGGGAGCCTCCGTCAGCTGGCACTGGAGAGTGATAAGAGCGGCAGAGCACTAAATCACAACTTTTAGAAGTTTGCTCCAGTGAGGGATGTCCCGGCCTGAAAGGGGCTCAGGTGGCGAAGCAGGGTGGAATCCTAGGTGGGACAGTGTGGTCTCAGGATCCATGGGATCACAGGAAGACCAGGGGTGCCTAAGTGTGGCAGTGATCCCCAGCATCAGAGAAGGGAAGCCAGCTGCAATCAGCAAGCCCAGGAGTGGGCTCTCAGCTCGGGGTTGCCATATGCCGCCAACCGTGGCACAGTTGGGCAACTGCTCTTGGGAGCAGGGGCCCAGAGAGCAGCAGAACCGGCAAGCCCTCCCTCCCTCCCCCAGGAGGAGTGGCACAGATGCACACCACAGGAGTCTACAGGGTTTGCAGACTTGAAATGGAGTTGCATGCCTGAGGTAGAAACGTTCGATCACAGGACAGAGACCAGGGAGACAGGAGTGATTGACTGCTTTTCCCTGAGTGTGCTGAGGAATGGGGCCCCGAGCTTTCAGCTCCAGGGCAGGAGACTGGGAGGCTGCCATTTTCATTCTCATCCTCTAAAGTGGCAGGAAAAGCCTTCAGAGAACAAAAAAGCCACATAGAGCAATCTGGAGCCACTTACTTAGCCTGGCCTCCTGGCAAGAGTGGTGAAATTCTGCTGGGGCAAAGACACTTGAGAATCAATGCAACAGGCCCCTCCCCCAGAAGACCCACAAGAACAACCAGCCAAGACCAAGTTTACCAATCATACAGAATTGCAAAATTCCAGCACTAGGGGAAAATAGTATACAGAATTCATGATTTTTTCCCCACGATTCTTCAGTCTTTCAATTTTCATTTTTTTCTCTTTCCTTTTTCAACCAATTTCTTGTTTTATCAACTCTTTCTTTTAAATCTTTTTAATTTTTATTTTAACAGTTACACTCTATCCTTTCATTGTATTTAATTTTATTTCCGTATATATATGTTTTTCTTTCAATTTTGAGATGTAGTTTCCTCTAACAAACCGACCAAAATACACTCAGGATATAGCGTATTGCTCTGTTCTGTTCACTTGTATGTTTATATTCTTTCCTTTTTTTTTTTTTGTCTTTTATTTGTCTTTTAAATTTCATTTTTACACTTACATTCTATCATTGTATTTAATTTTATTTTCGTACAAGTTTTTCTTTCTTTACAATTTTGGGATCTACTCTTCTAACAAACAGACCAAAACATACACATGATCCAGTGTATTGCTCTGGTCTGTTCATCTGTCTGATTATATTCTTTATTTTTTTTTTTTTCTGGCTTCAATTCTCTTCTAATTTGTTTAGTGTATATTTCTCTGGGGTCATTGTTGCCATTTTAGTATTTTGTTCTCTTGTTCATCTATTCTTCTCTGGGGAATGACAAGATGGAAAAAACTCACCTCAAAAAAGAGAACAGGAGGCAGTACTGACTGCCAGGGACCTTATCAGTATGGATATAAATAAGATGTTGGAACCAGAGTTCAGAATAACGATTATAAAGATACTAGTGGGGCTTTAAAAAAGCATAGAAGACACTAAAGAATCCATTTCTGGAGAAATAAAAGAACTAAAATCTAATCAAGTCAAAATCAAAAGGGGTATTAATAAGATACAATTAAAAATGGAGGCTCTAACTGCTAGGATAAATGAAGCAGAAGAGAAAATCAGTGATATAGAAGACAAAATGATGGAGAATAAAGAAGCTGAGAAAAAGAGAGATAAACAACTACTGGATCACGACGGGAGAATTCGAGAGATAAGTGATACCATAAAGCAAAACAATATTAGAATAATTGGGATCCCAGAAGAGGAAAGGGGGGGTGGGGGCAGAAGGTATATTGGAGCAAATTATAGTGAAGAACTTCCCTAACCCAGGGAAGAAAACAGGCATCCAAGTCCAAGAGGCACAGACAACCCCCCTCAAAATCAATAAAAATAGGTCAACACCCTGACATATAGTGAAACTTGTGAATCTCAGAAATAAAGAGAAAATCCTGAAAGCAGCTTGGGACAAGAGGCCCATAATCTACAAGGGTAGAAACATTAGACAGGCAGCAGACCTATCCACAGAGACCTGGCAGGCCAGAAGGGCTGGCATGATATATTCAGGGTGCTAAATGAGAAAAATATGCAGCCAAGAATACTTTATCCAGCTAGGATATCATTTAAAATAGAAGGAGAGATAAAAAGCTTCCAGGACAAGGGCGCCAGGGTGGCTCAGTCAGTTAAGCATCTGCCTTCTGCTTAGGTCATGATCCCAGGGTCCTGGGATCGAGCCCTACATTGGGCTCCCTGCTCAGTGGGGAGCCTCTTTCTCCCTCTGCCCCTCCACCTGCTCCTGCTCTCTCTCTCTTTCTCTCAAATAAATAAAATCTTTAAAAAAAAAAAAAAAAGCTTGCAGGACAAACAGAAACTAAAAATTATGATCACTAAACCAGCCCTGCAAGAAATATTAAAAGGAATCCTTTAAGCGGAGAAAGAGCCTAAAAGGAACACAGACCAGAAAGGAACAGAAACAATATACAGGAACAGTGACTTTACAGGTAATACTGTGGCACTAAATTTGTATCTTTCACAATTATCATATGATCTCACTGATATGAGGAATTTGAGAAACAAGACAGAGGATCATAGGGGAAGGGAGGGAAAAATGAAACAAGACGAAATCAGAGAGGGAGACAAACCATAGGAGACTCTTAATCTCAGGAAACAAACCGAGGGTTGCTGGAGTGGAGGGGGGGTGGGAGGGATGGGGTGGCTGGGTGATGGACACTGGGGAGGGTATATGCTATGGTGAGCGCTGTGAATTGTGTTAGACTGATGAATTACAGACCTGTACCCAAAACAAATAATACATTATGTGTTAATAAAAAATAAATAAATAAATAAATAAAAATCCGTATCTTTCAATAGTTACCCTGAATGTAAATTGGCTTAACACCCCAATCAAAAGACACGGGTTTCAGATTGGATAAAAAAGCAAGATCCATAGATATGCAAGAGACTCTTTCTGCAAGAGACTCATTTTAGACCCAAAAACACCTCTACATTTAAAGTGAGGGATGGAAAACCATTTATCATGCTAATGGACATCAAAAGAAAGCTGGGGTGGCAATCCTTATCTCAGGTAAATTAGATTTTAAATCAAAGACTGTAATAAGAGATGAGGAAGGACACTATATCAGAATTAAAGGGCTTATCCAACAAGAAGATCTAACAATTGCAAATATTTATGCCCCTAACATGGGAGCAGCCAATTATATAAACCAATTAATAACAAAATTAAAGAAACACACCAATAATAATACAATAATAGTATCGCACTCACTGCAATGGACAGATCATCTAAGCAGAAGATCAAATAGGAAACAAGGGCGTTGAATGACACATTGGACCAGATGGACTTCACAGATATATTCAGAACATTCCATCCTAAAGCAACAGAATATACATTCTTCTTGAGTGCACATGGAACATTCTCCAGAATAAATCACATACAGGGTCACAAATCAGGTCTCAACTGGTACCAAAAGATTGGGATCATTCCCTGCATATTTTAGGACCACAGTGCTTTGAAAGCTGAACTCAATCACAAGAGGAAATTTAGAAAGAACTCAAATACATGGAGGCTAAAGAGCATCCTACTAAACAATGAGTGGGTCAACCAGGAAATTAAAGAAAAAAATTCATGGAAATAAAAGAAAATGAAAACATAACTATTCAAAACCTTTGGGATGCAGCAAAGGTGGTCCTAAGAGGGAAGCTTATAGCAGTACCAGCCTTTCTCAAGTAACAAGAAAGATCTCAAATACACAATCTAACCCTACACCTAAAGAGCTGGAGAAAGAACAGCAAATAAAGCCTAAACCCAGCAGGAAAAGAGAAATAATAAAGATCAGAGTAGAAATCATGAAAACAGAAACCCAAAGAAAAGTAGAACAGATCAACGAAATTAGGAGCTGGTTCTTTGAAAGAATTAATAAAATTGATAAACCCCAGTCCAGACTTATCAAAAAGAAAAAAGGAAGGACCCAAATAAATAAAATCATGAATGAAAGAGGAGACATCAAAACCAACACTGAAGAAATACAAACAATTATAAGAACGTATTCTGAGCAACTGTATGCCAACAAATTAGGCAATCTGGAAGATATGGATACATTCCTAGAGATGTATAAACTACCAAAACTGAAACAGGAAGAAATAGAAAACCTGAATAGACCCATAACCAGCAAGGAAATGGAAACAGTAATCAAAAATCTCCCAACAAACAAGAGTCCAGGGCCAGATGGCTTCCCAGGGGAATTCTACCAAACATTTAAAGAATTAATAGGTATTCTTCTGAAGTGTTTCAAAAAATAGAAATGAAAGGAAAACTTCCAAACTCGTTCTATGAGGCCGGCATTACCTTGATCCCAAAACTAGACAAAGACCCCATCAAAAAGGAGAATTACAGACTAATATCCCTGATGAACATGGATGTAAAAATTCTCACCAAGATGCTAGCCAGTAGGATCCAAGAGCTCATTAAAAGGATTATTCACCACAACCAAGTGCGATTTATTCCTGGAATGCAACACTGGTTCAACAACTGCAAATCAATCAGTGTGATACACAACATTGATAAAAGAAAGAACAAGAACCATATTCTCCTCAACAGATGCAGAAAAAGCATTTGACAAAGTACAGCATGCTTTCTTGATTAAAACTCTTCACAGTGTAGGGATAGAGGGAACATACCTCAGTATCATAAAAGCCATACACAAAAAGCCCACAGTGAATATCATTCTCAGTGGGGAAAAACTGAGAGCTTTCCTGACTGGCAAGGACGTCCACTATCACACTGTTGTTCAACATAGTACTAGAAGTCCTAGCTTCAGCAATCAGACAACAAAAAGAAGTAAAAGGCATCCGAATTGGCAAAGAAGAAGTCAAACTCTCACTCTTCACAGATGACATGATACCCTATGTGGAAAACCCAAAAGACTCCACCCCAAAATTGATCAAACTCATACAGCAATTCAGCAACATGGCAGGATATAAAATCAATGCACAGAAGAAATCAGCTGCATTTCTATACACTAACAATGAGACAGAAGAAGAGATATTAAGGAGTCAATCCATTTACAATTGCACCCAAAACCGTAAGATACCAAGGAATAAATCTAACCAAAGAGGCAAAGGATCTGTACTCAGAAAACTACAGAACACTCATGAAAGAAATTGAAGAAGACAGAAAGAAATGGAAAAATGTTCCATGCTCATGGATTGGAAGAACAAATATTGTTAAAATGTCTATGCTACATGGAGCAATCTATACATTCAATGTAATCCCTATCAAAATACCATCAACTTTTTTCACAGAGCTGCAACAAATAATCCCCAAATTTGTATGGAACCAGAAAGACCCTGAGTGGCCAAAGGAATGCTGAAGAACACCAAAGCTGGTGGCATCACAATGCCGGACTTCAAGCTCTATGACAAAGCTGTAATCATCAAGACAGTATTGTACTGGCACAAAAACACATAGATCAATGGAACAGAATAGAGAACCCAGAAATGAATCCTCAACTCTATGGTCAACTAATCTTTGACAAAGCAGGAAAGAATATCCAATGGAAAAAAGACAGTCTCTTCAACAAATGGTGTTGGGAAAACTGGACAAGCCATATGCAGAAGAATGAAACAGAACAATTTCCTTACACCATACACAAAAATAGATTCAAAATGGAGGAGAGACCTAAATGTGAGACAGGAATCCATCAAAATCCTAGAGGAGGGGCTCCTGGATGGCTCAGTCATTAAGCGTCTGCCTTCAGCTCAGGTCATGATCCCAGAGTTCTGGGATCGAGCCCCACATCGGGTACCCTGCTCGGCGGGAAGCCTGCTTCTCCCTTTCCCATTCCCCCTGCTTCTGTTTCCTCTCTCGCTGTGTCTCTGTCAAATAAATAAATAAAATCTTAAAAAAAAAAATCCTAGAGGAGAACACAAGCAGCAACCTCTGTGACCTCAGCTGCAGCAACTTCTTGCTAGACATGTCCTCAAAAGTAAGGGAAACAAAGGCAAAAATGAACTACTGAGACTTCATCAAGATAAAAAGCTTTTGCACAGCAAAGGAAACAGTCGACAAAACCAAAAGACAACTGACAGAATGGGAGAAGATATTTGCAAATGTCTCATCAGATAAAGGGCTAGTATCCAAAATCTATAATGAACTTATCAAACTCAACATCCAAAAAACAAATAATCCAATCAAGAAATGGGCAGAACACATGAACAGACATTTTTCCAAAGAAGACATCCAAATGGCCAACAGAAACATTAAAGAATGCTCAACATCGCTCAGCATCAAGGAAATACAAATCAAAACCACAATGAGATACCACCTCACACCAGTCAGAATGGCTAAAATTAACAAGTCAGGGAACAAGAGTTATGTTGGTGAGGATGAGGAGAAAGGGGAACCCTCCTACACTGTTGGTGGGAATGCAAGCTGGTGCAGTGACTCTGGAAAACAGTATAGAGGTTCCTTGAAAAGCTGAAAATAGAGCTACCCTAGGACCCAGCAATTGCACTACTAGGTATTTACCCCAGAAGTACAAATGTAGGGATCCAAAGGGGCACATGCACCCCAACGTTTATAGCAGCAATGTCTACAATAGCCAAACTATGGAAAGAGCCCAGATGTCCATTGACAGATGAATGGATAAAGAAGATGTCGAATATATATACAATGGAATACTACTCAGCTATCAAAAAAATGAAATCTTGCCATTTGCAACATCGTGAATGGAACTAGAGGGTATTATGCTAAGCCAAATAAATCAATCAGAGAAAGACAATTATCATAATATCTCACTCATATGTGGAATTTAAGAAATGAAACAGAGGCTCATAGCGGAAGAGAGGAAAAAGAAAATAGAGAGGGAGACAAACCATAAGAGACTCTTTAATCATATGACACAAACTGAGGATTCCTGGAGGAGAGGGGGTCAGGGGGATGGGGTAATTGGGTGATAGACATTAAGGAGGGGATGTGATGTAAGGAGCACTGGGTATTACATAAGACTGGTGAATCACTGACCTCTACCTCTGAAATTCATAATACATTATATGTTAATTAATTA
Source organism: Neomonachus schauinslandi (assembly GCF_002201575.2). NCBI lineage: Eukaryota > Metazoa > Chordata > Mammalia > Carnivora > Phocidae > Neomonachus > Neomonachus schauinslandi. Next base: position 138,310,195 of record NC_058405.1, on the reverse strand, counting down.
AATTTAAATAAAAATTTAAAAATAAAAAAAATAGTCGAGAGACAAAGAAAGATAAAGCCAATATGATAAAATATCAATAATTACTTAATCTAGAAAATGGATATACTCTTTTCTCTACTTTGGTGTTTGAAAAAATTTCAAATTAATAAATAATAAATAAATCTTAAACTTTTTATAGTAATGAAGGAATATACAACTACAAATATTATTGATTATATAAAGATTAAGTTCATACTCAAATCAAAGCTTTAACATGGTAGAATGTCCAACTCTTGGACTACAGTGAGCCAAAGGTCACAAAACAATCCTATGATTAAAATTAGTTTGCTCTCCATTCTTCCACAAGCAAAAATGTTAACAGCATTGAAAATTTGGGGGACAAGTCTTGGTGTTTCAAATCAACCTTAATTAATAATATTTGTTTTGCTTTTAACAATACAAATCAGGTCATCTATTGTATCAATATTCCAACCCACGCTTCTCAAATTATCAATTTCTCAGGCCGATTTGGTAGAAACTACCAAGATATGTACCTGAGTGTGAGTAAACAGCCTTTTGAGACCTGAAGATAATGGTAAAATATAATGATAAAATAAATTTAAAACAAAATGGAAAATATACCTTTTTAATGACAACTAAGACTGAGCCGTAAAGTTTTTTTAAACACTATCTTCAAGTATGTCTAAAATTATCATATACCATTTGTGAAGTGTCCAAAGAAATAATTGTTCTTGTCTCATCTGCAGGACACGTTAGGCCATATGATACACTTGTTCCTCCTGCCAAAATAGGAAACAATTTTAATATTTTATTTTTTAGCTACATTTCTAGGGCAAATCCCTAATACAAAGTATACAAACAGGCCCACTAGAACAGTAATACCTATTTCTACTTTGCAAAATGTAATCTGCAAATGCTAACACATTAAAAACAAACTCACCTTTATTTTATGCTGCATGCCAAAATGAAGAAATATTATGGAGATGAAAGCAATGGGATATGGCTCCATCCCCTGGGCACACTCAAGTGACGCCCCTAGCAATTTGTGAAACTCCAAAAACATGATTAGAAAAATTCTAAGCTAATGATTACTCTGGAGATATTGCTTAAAAGAAAAAATACCCTTCCCAATTCAACTAAAGACACCTTACCTTAATTATGAGATTCATTTATCATTTGAAATAATATATTGTCATACAAAAAGACTTTAATAAATTAGAATATAAACAAGTTAAAATTGCCAAGATTATATAATATTTGAACAAATTTATATGTTAATGATGAAAAGGTGATTTTAATATAGAATAAACAATATATACAAGTATATAAACAATGTACTCCTGTTTCCATTAACATTTGTTATCAAAGGAAAAATGTTTTCTTGATACCAACGTAAAATAATACCATGTTTAGTCCTTAACCATCTTATTACCATGTATCAGAGTAAATTCTTAATTGGTATTTCCATTGGTCTTGGATAGAAAACTCTTGATACAAGTAAGAATTACAAGAGGTGCTGATCTAAATATTCAGTTTACTTTTACAAGATGAGACCATGAACTGTCAATTAAGAACATGCCTGTAATCAGTAAACACTATTTGCTTGTCGTAGTCGTTTGAAATCAGAAAAATATTTCGTTAAAAGTGGCACTGTAGTGCCTTTTTTTTTTTTTCATGAATTCAACTGAAAGTATCAGCTGAAGAAGGAATCTGGAGCTCCTTTGTCTGGGGTCCCACTTCTGTTCCATCAATGCTAATTGAATCAGTGGAGGCAATTTCCTTTGGCTTGGGTAGGTTATTAAAAGAATGTGGTTGATAAAAGATCAAAAGATCAAATTTGTCTTAAAATGCAAAGCAATGTTAGTTTTCAACATGAGAAATGTATTACTGATCTGGTCATCATTGTCCTAGTTGATCTTTCACACTGCATAGTGTTCCTTCTCAAAAGTATATATTGGGTATATTTAGCCTCTGAAAAATAACATTCTCTCCATAAAGATAAAAGTTATAAAGTAATTACTAAAGTGGGAACATTTTCTTATCTAAGCATTAAGTCACAGCGTCAACTAGGATCTATATGGGAAAGAACCCATGAACTACATGTTTCAAACAGTTCAGGTAGATAGATCTACTCAAAAATGAGCAGCATAAATGAATTTTTCAGAATAACCATATCATAATTACAAGAATGTTTACTTTCAATGGGATGGCACAAATATTTAGAATACAAATAATTTAAATAAAAATAAAAATAAAAAATAAAAAACACATATACATATCAAAATTTAAAAGGCACAATACCTACCACCAATTGGTATGATACAAAGGTTATATTTGCACGCTAGATTCACAATCTTAACTACATCATCATGACACGCTGTTGAAAAAAAAGGGGAAATAAGTTAATCACAGGGATATGAATAAACCTGGGTAATCCTGCAAAATAAGGGTCCATGAAGTTCTTTAGTGTCTAAACTTTTTCATTTATTCACTCATTAACACATTAAACAGCTATATTAAAACAAAATGTGTATTATTTATCTTTTTAACTTTTCATTTTGAAATGATTTAATACTTACCAAAAGATTGCAAAAAAGGTACAAAGAATTTCTTTCATCCAGCAGACATAAATATTAACATCTTACACTTACAATTATCAAAACCAAGCAATTTACTATTACACAATACCATTAACTAATGTACAGACCTTATTCAAATTTTGCCAATTGTTCCACTAATATCCCCTCTTTTGGATCAGCCAATCACACACTGTATTTAGTTGTCATGTCTCCTTACTCTTCTTTTCTTTTTTTTTTTTAAAGATTTTATTTATTTGACAGACAGAGAGAGAGCACAAGCAGGGGGAGCGACAGGCAGAGGGAGAGGGAGAAGCAGGCTCCCCACTGAGCAGGGAGCCCAATGCGGGGCTGGATCCCAGGACCCTGGGATCATGACCTGAGCTGAAGGCAGACGCTTAACTGACTGAGCCACCCAGGCACCCCTCCTTACTCTTCTTTAATCTGAGAGAGCTCCTCGGTCTATTTTTTATTTTTATTTATGGCGCTGACACTTTTGAAAAGCCCTGGTCAGTTATTTCATAGAGTATCTCTCAATTTGGGTTTCTGCCTCCTCATTATTAAATTCAGGTTACACATTTAGGCAGGAATTCCACAGAAGTGATGTTGTGCCTTTCTTAACGAGTTACATATGGAGGGACATGATGTAGACAGGTCTCATTTCTGGTAATGTTAACTTTCATCATTTGGTTATAAAGTATCTGCTAGGTTTTTCCACTATAAGAATACTATAATTAATAAGGGGAGAGAGAATTAATAATGGGGAGAGAGTTACTCTATATAAATACGTTTCTCATCATACTTTCACCCACTAATTTTTGCAGTCATTGATGATTCTTTATTCTGTTTTTTAAACAAATTTTAAAATGCTATACATAATGTACGACAGATATTCCTTCCTACTGCATACAACTAAATACTCTTTATCAGAGTAAAAGCTATATGAATAACAAAAACCTGACAATAGAAGATTTTAAATACAAGACACACAAGATGCTAAACCTCAATCTGAGTAGCAATAGAGCATTAAGCCAGGGACCAATATGGCAAAGAAACTATTTGAGAAAGATAAATCTCCTGATAATGTGGAATGGCAAAGAAGAGAAAAAGACTTGAGACAAGGAAACTATGCAAAAATCCAGTATTACCGGGGCACCTGGGTGGCTCAGTTGGTTAAGCAACTGCCTTTGGCTCAGGTCATGATCCTGGAGTCCCGGGATCGAGTCCCGCATCGGGCTCCCTGCTCGGCAGGGAGTCTGCTTCTCCCTCTGACCCTCCCCCTTTCATGTGCTCTCTCTCTCTCAAATGAATAAAATCTTTAAAAAAAAAAAACAAACCCAGTATTACCTGCTAAGGGAATGAAAGGGAAATTTAAGGATGTAAAACATACCAGTGAATATCCATTTATGACAGTAAAAATATTGTTCCGTAAGAGTTATCATTTCTCAGGTTTGTTTAAAACTAGGAATATGTCATTTGTATCATTCCAATTTTTAATGAAAATCCATTTTAAGCTTTCCGATTAAGCTTATAAAAACCACTATCTGTGGTAAAATTTTTTACTAAGTGGAATACTAGTTGATTAATAATTAATAAAATAACCAAACATGACTGTCAAAAATCCTTTAACAGGGCAAAACTACTTCTACAATTGTCACCTAATCAGAAGTTTTCTTTGACCATGTTATCTGACACAGCACTCCCTCATTCCACTGCTCACCTATACAGCTCTCTATTTTCTTACTGTGCCTTTTCTTTACAGCACTTATCACCGCTCAATACATTATATATTTATTTGCTCTTTTTTTCTGCTTCCTTCTTCACTAAATTGTATGGCACCTAAGAACAGATTTTTGGGGCGCCTGGGTGGCTCAGTTGGTTAAGCAACTGCCTTCGGCTCAGGTCATGATCCTGGAGTCCGGGGATCGAGTCCCGCATCGGGCTCCCTGCTCAGCGAGGAGCCTGCTTCTCCCTCTGACCCTCCCCCCTCTCATGTACTCTCTCTCATTCTCGCTCCCTCAAATGAATAAATAAATCTTTAAAAAAAAAAAAAAAAAAAAGAACAGATTTTTGTTTTGTTCACAGCTCATCCTCAATACCTGGAAGAGTACCTAGCACATATTTTCACAGGACTAAAGTTTTGGTATTTAGACAACTAAATATAATGCATAAATATTAAATTTAATGAATGAAATGATTTAAAAATATGTAATTGTTAAAGGAGACTTTATTTTTATAACCATACTTACCACAGACAACATATATGAGTGACTAACTACTTTTCCAAACTAAATGAAAAGCAGAGAGATTCACACTGTGTTAAGGGTCACAATGGTGACAAATCCTGGTTTAAGGACAACTCCAAATCATAAAAATTACATATATTACAAATTCTTATGCTAAGACAAGCCCTAGACATCCTATTAAAGCAAATATAAAATTCAGATTCAAATTATAGACATCCCCAAGGATAGATCTCCTATATACATGTACATATATGGGGTGTGTGTGTGTGTGTGTGTGTATTCAAACTGCAAGATGAGACAGCCACCTCCACTCTATGGAATACCACATTGTCTTAAATTGCCATATTGTCTCAAAACTTGCCCTCCTGCAAACAAAAAACCTAAATTTTATCACCAACAGAAAATTTACATTAAAGTTAAATAAAGGCCTCAAAGATGTGATAACCTGTTGGGGGGAAAAAAAAAAACTATTTCCAAGAAGTCATTATACTGGAAGATTCAACAGAATAAAATTATAAACTTGATTCAGGCACCTATACACTATTCATATAGATTCCTGAGGTATGGAACATGATGGTAAAGGGAATATTTTAGAAAAAATAACCTCTCAAGAGTATATGGGAGGCTTGGAGGAATAAGAAACTTGAAGCACGAGAGAGAACCTTATAGGCTATTAACAAAAATCCAGCTATGCATTGATAAGGGCCTGATTTGAAAACTGATATGGAAAAAAAAAAAAAGGACAAAATTTTGAGGGAACTGCCAAATGGGATGGATTTTACAAAACAAAGAAAACTTCTGTGCAACAACAGACTAATTATGCATGTTTCCTAAACCTGGATTTTTAGAAATATTTGTATTTCCTAAAGCAATACCTACATTTTCATTATGGTAATTTCTCAGTATTTTAATAGTCAAACACATGAAGAAAATACCTAGAAGGCACGCTTGAAAGTTCTACTCAAGATATATCAAAAGATGGTGTATTAAGGTTTCCTATGGGAAATGAAAACTGATAGATTTTGCTTTCATTTTTCCCAGTAAAAAAATGGAATGAATCTTCCCCAAATCCTGGTGAAGAAGTAGCCTAAAGCTACTAAAAGAATACTGGGAGAATATACACCACAAGTATCAGGAAAGTAATTTAATCCCAGCTACATATACTCTTGGATTTTCCTCCTATGTATGTCACCTCCCTCCTACCTCTATATTAAAGTCTGATTTTCTCCTTCAGATACTCCCTGTAAAGTAAAAGGATCATATCTAAAAACAGATGAGCCAATTTTTGAAAAATAAAATACTCCATCTACTTCTTTAACAGAATCTGCAGAGGAAAAAGGACCAGATCATTGCAACTTATTTTAAATGGTAATTATGGACAGTAAGGTACAATATACCAATTCTGCTTTAAATTTTCTACTAAAAGAGATAGCTATAAAAATCATATATATAAATAGGGCGCCTGGGTGGCTCAGATGGTTAAGCATCTGCCTTCGGCTTAGGTCATGATCCCAGGATCCTGGGATTGAGTCCCGCATCGGGCTCCCTGCTCCTTGGGAGCCTGCTTCTCCCTCTGCTTCTCTCTCTGTCTCTCATGAATAAATAAATAAAATCTTTAAAAAAAAAAAATCATATATATAAATATACTGACTGCCTAATCAGCAAGAGCAAAATAACAACACAAAGCTCATCTATCCTCTACCTCAAGCCCAAATCATGAATATTAATTTTTCAGAATTTAATTATTTATATCAAAGACAATGGGTATCTTAAACAACTTGTTTCATCATTTGGACATAATGCTTTTTAGGCTACAAGCTGATATCAACAAAGTACTACAACAAATTTGCAGGAATCAGTAGTTAAAGAGTTTCTCTACCTGTGAATAGATCATTGATCGATACTAATTTCATGAAGCTTTCAAACTAACCAGAAATACATTTTTTTACCTGACCTCCCAATATGTTTTTAACATTTAAAATGAAGATTTAATCATCAACAGCAAAATCAATCATGAAAACCAACAGTTCAGGATGATCAGATCAAGAAAGAATTATATGACCTTTGGTAAACTTTAAAAATATAGCTACCTGTACTTTGTACAACTCCTATGTTTAAAAGTACATATTTCCAATACTAAATTTATTTAAGATTCTACAATACTAAATTAATGATACAAAGAAAAAAAAAAGAACTTACTTGGCCATAAAACTATATCAGGAATTCGCTGAAACATTCCTTCCCTGAGCAAAAATATCTCATGAAGACAATGACCTGTTTTGCAGTTTAAAAAAGAACATGCAAAAACATCTTAAATTATAGGAAATTTTAAAATTAAAATCAAATACTGTTTATATAAAGCTGCTTACCATGAGCTCTAAATACTCGATCATCTGCTTCTTGTGAATACGAAATACTAGTTTCTTTAAGGTCATGAAGAAAATCTTCATTTACAATAGAAGGAGGTGTATCACTAGGATTTAGGGATGGCTAGAAAATAAAATTGGTTTCTTTGACTCCAAATTGAGACAAAAGCATGGGAAAATACCAAGTAACACACATGGAAACCAACTCTGTGACAGTAACAAATTATAAATAGTCTGGTTAATCACATTCTGTAACATAAGTTATAAAAGCCGTATGTTTCCTCTTTTGCATCTATGGCCCACTTTTTCATTGTTTCTGAAGATTAAAATCAAGAACAAAGAAGATGGCAAAGTCTCAAATCTTTCATTTTAGATCAAGGAAACTGGGGGAAAGCTACTTAACTTTTTTCATCATCTACGTTTTCACCTGTAGATAAAATTTACCATTTCTTATACTTCAATTACTATTTTAAAATGATCAACAAGAAACCTCATAATAATAGGTCCATTTTCACAGAACTGCTTTAAAACTCATAACATAATTATAACTTGATACTTAATTTCAACTACTAGGTAAGCTGGAAAAAAAAATCTTTAAAGCTAGGCAACACTGGGGAAGTCACCCAACTTCTCTGGGCCTTGGCTTCTTCAGCTGTTAAATGAGATTATCACCACTAAATTTATACAGCTACTAAGGAAGAAAGGTTAAATGTCATAATTTTTGTGAAAAGCACCAAAAACCTGCCTACCATATAAGAAAAGACTGGCCAAATCAAATCTGCTATCAAAAAAAAAGCTATGATACAGTATTTGGAAAAAAGAAAATATAAGCATGTATAAAATATATATATGATATTTATATAGTGTTAGTATCTTATTAAAGGGTCTGTATTTAATACTCAATTATATGAGAAATGTTTATTAAGTGTGTGTTATATGCTAGGCACTGTTCTAGGCCTTGGGGATATAGCAGTGAGATAATCAGGGAAAAAAAATTTGACCTCAAGGAATTTATGCTATAGTGAAAAGAAATGACCATAAGAACCCCAACAAAACATACATATTACTATTTTGTTATTAAAAACAGAAAAGGGCTCAAACTCAGAAAAAAAGTGCATGTAAAACTGGTGAAATTTCTGAATACGGTATACAGATTGCATCAATGTAAAAAAAAAAGTAACTACAAATAGTCAAAAGAAAGAATTAAGGAAATAAGAGATCTTTTAAGAAGAGTTGAAAGAATTTGGTTTAGGAGGAGTAAGAATTAGTTGTTAACATAATTTACTTAGTAGAATAAAATGTAACTGTGGAATTAGGAATAAATCAAATAAGTACTTGCTGAATACTTATAGTCCTGAATAACGTGTTGGATACAGTAGAGAATATAGTATAAGACACGGGCCCTGAACTTATGGAACTTACAGCCAATTTAGAGGGACATGCAGAATACCACGGCATAGCAAACAAATAATAATAAACATAATAACATAAAGAAATGCTATTTTGTTAGTTTGATATGAATACAGTTTAAAGTTTTTTAACCCTAGCTTAAGAAAAGTGAAACTACATGAACTAAAATTATCACTCATATCTTTATCAAATTTTTACTTTTTTGTAAGTCTTCTAACCTTCTAAATGCTTTGATATTAAATGTAACATTATATTTTTATTTCAAATTATCCCATATTAATCCTGGATTACTGTCAGCCCATTAAATATCCTAAAATTAATAGCAACTTATAATATTTTTCTAAGAGTCCACCCACAGAAATAGTTCATTTGCACTTCACTACCACCCTAAAAAGGTAGAACATAGAACAGACAGTTATTGCTCTCATTTCTCAAATTAGGAATAACTGAGGCTCAGAGAAGATAAATAGTTTACCAGACAAATTTCAGATAAATTCTGAGATTAGGATCTAGATCTGTGATGCTGAAAAGTCATCCCTAGAAAACCTAGCAAGGCCAATAAAACTAGTAAAGTTCGTAACAAAAAAATCACAACAAATGCATTAAAGCAATTATAACAAATTACAAAGATAAATCTAACTGATCTGGGATTAAACACATGTCCATGCACACACAGACACACCCACACAGACTTAAGCATATTAGTAATCATTCTTATTTGCTTACTTTAGAGGTAGTTTTATGCTCCAGACTTACTCCAAGGGTATTTTGAATCCAGTCTTTAAAAGTTGGTAAAATCATACCACTAAGAGGATACCTAAGATTACAAAGAAGATAAAACATTAGAGTAAGGGATCTTCTTTTAAATTTAAATCTTAGCTTTGGCTTCTAGTAATGGTCAAGTAGTTCCTATCAAAACAACACGCCCCCCCCCCCCAACATATAACTATAATCTCTGGAGAAAAACAAAACACTCTGAAGGCAGTACGGACAGATAAAAGCAGGCAATAACAGGGGGAAGGGGATGTGATACACTTAGAAAAAGGAAACAGCATTACACGAGTTTCCAGGGTCTTTTTATTTTTATTTTTTTAAAGATTTTATTTATTTATTTGACAGAGAGAGATACAGTGAGAGGAGGAACACAAGCAGGGGGAGTGGGAGAGGGAGAAGCAGGCTTCCCGCCGAGCAGGGAGCCCGATACGGGGCTCGATCCCAGGACCCTGGGACCATGACCTGAGCTGAAGGCAGATGCTTAATGACTGAGCCACCCAGGCGCCCTAGGGTCTTTTTATTTTTAAAACAGATTTTAGACTGAGGGACAGCCCAGCTGGTACCATAAAAGGAAACAAAAATACAGAAAATCTATTGTCTTCCTGCCTTGAAAAACCAGAAGGCAGTGTTTACAGTGAACACAACAGCTCAGAAGAGTATAGAGAAATCACAGAAAAAGAGAGAGTCAGAGAGTGATGTATGTATAAACTCTGTCCAAATGCCTAGCTGACCTTGAATTACATGTGTATGGAGCAGACTTGAAGCAGCCCAACTAAGCTTAAAAGAACTCAGTTGCTCACCACCACAGAGAGAAATAGGAATTTGAGAATAGTCAAGTTAACTATTTGATGTTAAAAAAATAAGTAAAGCCCTTTCAGAAGAACATAATAGAATACAGAGTTTCTACAATAGCCATTAACACTGTCCAAGATGTACTCCAAAATTACTAGACACAAACAAACAAGAAACTGTAATCCATAATCAAGAGAAAGGGTAATAAATAGGGACTGACTGTAACAAGATCTAAGAATGACCCTAAGAAGATCTAAGATCTACTAAGACCCTAAGTAGCACACAACCATTTTAAAACAGCTATAACTATGTTAAAGGACAAAAGGGAAACTATGTTCCCAGTAAGAAAGAAAAAAAAATCTCAGCAGAGAAACAGAAACTATAAAAAGAAAAAAATAGGAATTCTATAATTAAAACTCTTAAAAATTCATTGAAAGAACAGAAGGGCAGACTGGAGATGTCAGTGAATGTACAGGTAAAGCAATAAAACATATACAATCTGAAGAGCAGAGAAAAAGATTGAAAAAATAAACAGAGTTTCAAAGACCTATGGAACAATAGCAAAAGACTAACATATATATAATATACATAACATACATACAGAGTCCCAAGAAAAAGGAAAAAAAAAAGGAGGGAAATGGAGTAAAAGGGTATTTGAAGAAATAATGCCAAAAAGTTTCCAAATTTGATGAAAGACATACATTTACAAATTCAAGAAGGCCAGAAGACACTAAGATGATAAATGCAAAGAAACTCACACTACACACATCATAGTCAAATTGCAATTTAGTATATGTGCTGCCGAAGCGAGCACAGTCAAACTGCAATTTAAAAGAAAGAGAAAAAGAGGGAGAAAGAAAATGTTAAAAGCATCTAGAGAAAAATGACACATTACATACAATGTAATAACAATAAAAATTATGACCAGCTTCTCATCAGAAACAGTGAAGCCCAGGAAAAAACTGAACATTTTTAAAGTGCTGGAAGAAAAAGAATGTCAACCTAGAATTCTGTATCTGGTGAAAATATACTTCAAAACTAAAAGTTAACTAAGACATTTTCAGATGAAAACTGAGAGAACCTGGTGCCAGCAGACCTACACTACAAGAAATGCTAAAATGATTTCTATAGGCTGAAGGGAAATACAACACTTAATATAAACTGAAATTCTTCAAGACAGAATAATAACAGAAAGAGTAAATATGTGGGTAAATATAAATGACTATTTTTTCTTAATTTCTTTCCAATATTTATGACTTTCAAAAATTCTATCATGGAACTAGAGGGTATTATGCTAAGCAAAACAAGTCAATCAGAGAAAGACAATTATATGATCTCATTCATATGTGGAATTTAAGAAATAAAACAGAGGACCATAGGGGAAGAGAGGAAAAAATAAAACAAAATGAAACCAGAGAAGGAGACAAACCATAAGAGACTCAATCATAGGAAATAAACTGAGGTTTGCTGGGGGGGGGGGGGGGGGGGGGGCAGAGGGAGGGGTAACTGGGTGATGGACATTAAGAAGGGCATGTGATGTAATGAGCACTGGGTATTATATATATAAGACTGATGAATCACAGACCTGTACCTCTGAAACCAATAATACATTATATGTTAATTAATTGAATTAAAATAACAAATATAAAAAATAGCAAAAAAACAAAATTCTATCACTGTGTCATAGAGTTTATGATATGACAACTATAAAAAGAACACGGAATAGTAAATAAACCTATAGATTTGCAAGATACTTAGATTTTACATGAAGTTGTACAAGAAATTTAAAACACACAAAAGAGCTCTATAGAATAGGAAGAGTACGGAAAAAACTAGATTTGCTACTCTGATTTTTTTTCCTATATTTTCCATCCCAATCCTTAAACAGTTTATATGAAATATGAACATTATTTTATATACACAAGAAATCCTAAATTTTATTCATTTATTTTATTTATTTATATAAACATATATGTGTGTGTGCATGTGTGTGTGTACATATATATGAGAAGATTGATGCAGAAAACTCAAGTACTTAGAAATCCAGTTTTTCAGTTTTGGAAATACTTGCCAGAGGTGGCAAAATATTAAATAACAATAAGTGCTAAAAATAAAGAGATAAAATAAGTATCCTACCCTAGATTAGTATAGTGAAGAAGGCTGATATGCAAACAATAATGATCCAATGTGTTATAACAGCACTAATATAATAGCTCTCTGAAAAGACCAAAACAACATTTTAAAATGTGTATTTTAAAACAGTACTTTAAACTTTTCACTTAAATAAACACATAGCATTTTCATGTGCCAGGCATTGTTCTAAGTGTTTTATGTATATTAACTTAAAATAATGTTATGAGGTTGGTGCTATTATCCCTATTTTATAGATGAGGAAGGTAAAGCACAGAAATTAACTTAAGATGTTAAGTAAGTTAAGTAACTTAATCAAGGTCACATAGCTAGTAAGTTACAAAACAGGATCTGAACCAGGTAATAAATAAGGCTTCAGTCTGTGTTTTTAACCACTATACGATGCTGCCCTTAGTCTGATTCTTCCCTTACCACCATTCCAAGTGAGACCATTATTCTAAAATTCTTTATGAATGATTATTTATAAAATCATTGTACCTATATTCAGTAAATTTTTTCACTATCATGTTCTTGCAACTTCTCTACTCCCCCAACAAAATGATGATGGGACAGCCAAATAAAACTATATTATAGTTGCTTTATTTTTATTTGATTTTATAAATATTTTACTTATAAAATATTGAAGTACGATATACATTAAAAAATATAGACAAGTTTAGAGCTGAATTTTTACAAAGTAAACCTCCCACGTAATCAGCATTCAGATCCAGAAATAGAACACTTACCACTACCCAAGAAACACTCCCCTCCATGCCCTTTCCAGGCATACCACGTTCCCTCACACCAAAAGAACCACTATCCTGTTAACATTACAGAGTAATTTTGACTGTTTTTGAGCTTTATATAAATGAAATCATATGAAATGTACTCTTTTGTGTTAGCCCTCTTTTGCTCAAATATATTTGTGAGATTCATCTATGTTGATACATGTTGTTAACATTCATTCATTTCAATGGCTTAATTCCACTGTGTGAGTATAGCAGTTTCTTTATCCACTGTACTGTTGATAGACAATAGTGTTATTTAGTTTTTGGTGCATGCAGGGACATTCTTGAACTTGTTTTCTGAAGAATGTATCACATTTTTCTGACAGGTATATAACTAGACTGGAATTTCCAGGCCATCGTCTATGCATATGTTCAACTTTAGTAGGTATTGGTAGATAAGTTTTCCAATATGTTTACCACTAACAATGATATATGGACTTAATTCCACATCCTTCCCACACTTGGTGCTATAGTTCTTTTTAATGCGAAACATTCTACTGGTAATCTCTTAACCATTTTAATTTGAATTTCATTGGTTACGTATGGGTTTGATTCTATTCATGTATCTATTGTCCATTCGGATATTCTGTTTTCACTGCCAGTTCATCTTTTGCTCATTTTCCTGTTGGGTTACTATTGTTTTCTCATCGATGTATAAGAATTATTTATATAGGGGCACCTGGGTGGCTCAGTCGGTTAAGCGTCTGCCTTCGGCTCAGGTCATGATCCCAGGGTCCTGGGATCAAGCCCTGCATCAGGCTCCTTGCTCAGCGAGAAGCCTGCTTCGCCCTCTCCCACTCCCCCTGCTTGTGTTCCCTCTTTCACTGTCTCTCTCTGTCAAATAAATAAATAAAATCTTAAAAAAAAAAAATTATATATTCTGAAATCAAGGATGTATGTATTAAATATTTTCTCTTGCTATGACTTATCTTTCATTCTCTTAAGGGAGTCTTTTGATGAAAAGGAGTTGTATATTATAATATTATCTGATTCATTTTCTTCCTTTATAAAAGTTAACACATTTTGTTCTCTGCTTTGTGACAACCTCAAATTCAGAAAGACATTCTGTATATTCTCCTAGCAATTTTACAGTTTTAGCTTATACATTTAGGTCTACAATCTATCTGGAATTGATCTCTGTATCTGATATGAAGTAACATCAAAATTAATTTTTTCCAAGATGATAGTTTAAATGGCCCTATAGCAATCTTTATTTCCTGTGTGTGTGTGTGCGTGTGTGTGTGTGTGTTTAAATGGAGAAAAGAAGAAGTAATCTAGTAGTCACTATCCATTCCAGATCAAAAAACAATTTAAAAAATAATGATAATTAAACTAATACTGACAACAAATCAGAATAAACAATAAATTGGTCTTAACATCTATGTGAGGCAAGTTATTTAAAAAGTTCAAAGTATAATGTTTGCTCAAGGTTATTTCCCACTCATTTCATCAGAGCTTGAGAACTGGCAAAGCAAAACTAGTCTGAAAAGATTACTTTGATTTCACAAAGATAGAAATTTTAAAAAGCCAGGGGGTAATATATAAACTCTGTACCAAAGTTAAATATATGTTTATAATAATGCAGAATTCAGTATTTAAAAAGCTGGTATTAAGCCCCATCTAAAGGAATGTTTAATTGGAAGTGACAAAAAGCACTCATTTTATCATGTAATTTTAACAGTTACACAGCAAGGGTTGAGTGGGTGTCACTCCTCATGTTAACTTCAAATTATACAACAAAAATCCTGTCTAAAGTTGTCAAATCAGTCTTTACATAAACATTAACAAAACAAAAATGACAGTGGAAAGGAAAAAAACATGAAGAACACATGTTTTAATCAAACAAGTTTCTTCATGTTAGAAAATCACAAGTGCTAAAAAATGGTATGTTTGAAGTACTATATTATAATACCTTTTTCATAAATCTAAGGAAATTGAAATGAAACAGTATGGGACTCATAGCTAAAACAACTACAGATAGTCATTCAGCATATAAAATCTTCTTCATTTCAACTGAGGTAAAAGTACAAATTCTGGAAAGCTGATTACTAACAGATATGCAATTGTGTGTTAGTAATGTCCTACAAAAGGACCAATTTGGAACTATTAGGTTTTATTTATTTATTTATTTATTTTAATTTTATTATGTTATGTTAGTCACCATACAATACATCATTAGTTTTTGATGTAGTGATCTACGATCCATTGTTTTCGTATAACACCCAGTGCTCCATGCAGTACGTGCCCTCCTTAATACCCATCACCGGGCTAACCAGCCCCCCCCACCCCCTCCCCTCTAAAACCCTGTTTGGAACTATTAGGTTTTAATACTGGGTCTTTATACATTAAGTGTACAATTAATCTGGGTCTCCATATATATTAGACCTTTGATATTCATGACAGAATCATACTCAGACCTTTGTGAATCCCTTAATTCACAAATAACTTTATCCATAAAATTAAAAAGTGACCACCTTCAAGATACTTGAATTAATAGATACAGAGTTGGTGTTTCTGCCATGTGTAAAATTTAAAATTACATTCTACCATTAAGACAAACACAATACATTTTCATATCTGAATGCACAGTATTTCAGACTCTGAAGAAGTATCTTGTGTGCAGAATATTTGATTTAAGACTTTGCTCCCTGATTGGGGTGCCTGGGTGGCTCACTTGTTAAGCGTCTGCCTTCAGCTCAGGTCATGATCTCGGGGTCCTGGGATTGAGCCCTGAGTCAGGCTCCCTGCTCAGCAGGGAGCCTGCTTCTCCCTCTCCCTCTGCCCCACCCCCAAAAGTGTGTGCGCACTAGCGTGCTCTCTCTCTCAGATAAATAAAATCTTTAAGAAGAAAAAAGAAAAACTATGTTTCTTTAAAAAAAAAAAAAAAGACTGTGCTCCATTATCTATAATTCCTGCACAAAACACACAGTTCAAAAAATCATGTCAGAATGTAAAACTTCCAACTGTACTTTTTCTTGCATCTAATGCCCTGGGATTTGAAAAACAGTAAAGGAAGCCTGACTTAATAATCATAAAGCCTAGCATACTGCCAAGGGTTCTAAAAATCTCACAAAACATCATGAAGTGAAAATGAAAACTTTGAAGTCAAAGAAGTAAATTGACTGAAAAGAAACATTATAAGAAAAGTTAAAGGAATTAGAGGTTTTTAATTTAAGAAACAGCCATGTAATAACTTGATTATTACATTACACTAAAATAATTTAGGTTTACATTCAAAACTATAAACAAGCATTTAACACTCATAAGACTGCACTGAGTATTGCAGGACACGAAGAATTGGTATTATAACTGTTAAGAAACAACCTGAAAGGAAGAAAGAGAGAGAGAGAGAGAGAGAGAGGGAAGGAGGGAAGGAGGAAGGAAGGAAGGAAGGAAGGAAGGAAGGAAGAAAAATTAATTTACAACCTAGTTTAGTCAAAGCTACAAAGACACTTGATTGGTAGGATGAATATATGGGCAAGAAACATGCAACTTTTGCCAGAAATGTGGTAAGAGGAAAGCCAGGTACCTATACCAATTATTGAAAAAGAAATGGATCTTTTATCACAATTGAAGATGAATTTGAGAATCTGAGAATTAAGAAATGGTTCACATGTAAAATATAAGGTGAGATCAACTCATCACATTCCCTCAGAACAGACTTAAACTATATTGTAGAAGATACAGAAATAGGGGAAGCACTCAAGACCAAAGAAATCACTGTGTGGAAAGAAAATTCTGTGAATATAAATATATAAGAAAGAAGTACACATCAGTATGAACTGTGACTAAAGACAAAGTACTCTCACTCTGCAGCAGTGCACAGTGGCAGCTAAACCATGTATAGATACAACAATCTATCCTCAGAGTGAGTTCCATAATAATTGCTAAGCAATTTAAAAATCTTTTTATAATCGGATAAAACTTTAATGAAAAATTTGCCACTGAAAATATAAAGTACAACAAACCAAAACAAATTCTCTCCATTTAAACACTAACTTGTGCTTTGTAAGCACCAATTAATGTTTAATACCTTTAAAGTCAATGAATAATGACACTTTTCAAAAATTTTAGTTTGTAGAAATGTGTAGCATTAGCTCTGAAGTATTGCCTTCTGCTGTTTAAACCCAGAAGGACTCAATTCATCTATTATCTAGAAGGAGTAAGAATGGCAAGATAATAAACCTAAGGATTTATAACCTGACAAACTGTAAATATGTTCAGAAGACTGTGTTCAGGAAAAAGCTTCAGATTTTTCCCAAAGATCTCTAACAGTTTATAATAATTGCTTCTAATTTAATGGCTGGAGTGCTTGCTTCGGCAGCACATATACTAATTTAATGGCTGGGTTTGAAATGTCAATGTTACCCTCCCAAAAATATACACAATCAACCACATTTGCTTATAAAAATTTCTTACCTTTTCAATGTCTTTGGATCAGAAATAAGGGAACCCCTATAAATTTTCATTGAAACTCACCCTTGGTTGCTGGCACCTAAGAATTCCCCTTTCTTCCCAGCTCTGTTTTATATCTTTCTTAGGATATCTTACTCATGTTTTCTATGCAGTTATAGAGAACAAAAGATATGTAATTTGTTCAGTCCACTACAATGCCAGAATAAAAAGTCTTTACAAAGAATTTCAAAAACTGTCCTCACAGTCTAATATTATTAATACAAAAGGGTGAATTAATGGGGCGCCTGGGTGGCTCAGTTGTTAAGCATCTGCCTTCGGCTCAGGTCATGATCCCAGAGTCCTGGGATCAAGCCCCGTATTGGGCTCCCCGCTCGACGGGAGGCCTGCTTCTCCCTCTCCCCCTGCTCATATTCCCTCTCTCATTGTCTCTCTCTCTCTGTCTTATGAATAAATAAATAAAATCTTTAAAAAAAAAGGGGGGGGTGAATTAATACCGTTCAGCCTAATCAGTGTATTCTTGTAACTCATCCTTTCTAGTCATAAATTCCATTTTCTCTTTTAAGAATATCACAACCTAGGGGCGCCTGGGTGGCTCAGATGGTTGGGTGTCTGCCTTCAGCTCAGGTCGTGGTCCCAGGGTCCTGGGATCGAGCCCCACTTCGGGCTCCTGGCTCAGCGGGGGGCCTGCTTCTCCCTCTCCCTCTGCCTCTCCCCGTGCTCATGCTCTCTATCTCTCTATCTCTGTGTCTCAAATGAATAAATAAAATCTTTAAAAAAAAATTAAAAAAAGAATATCACAACCTTCTCTTGCTTTTGCACTGTGCCTTTCACTGGAAAAACAGGAATTTCTGTCACAGGGTAATTTTTTACAATTTTTCTACTGTGCTAGTGTACAGCAGGTAGAAGGCTACTATAAAGTGCTCTCAAGAGTCTGGAGAGAAAACAAGATCAATACAATAGATGAATATGGTTATCTGCAGAAGAACAGTACAATAGAAACAGCACAAGAACAAAGCTTAAAAACACTTGGGTTTTAATCCCAATTTCCTGCTGAGCAAGTGACCTCAAATAAGCTATTTAACCTCTCTCACCCTCAATCTCTTAATTCTTTTTAAGAAAATACCACTACCCATCTTAGGGTTATTTTAAGATAATTCAGTAGGCACTCAATTAAATAATAGCTATTATTATCTTAAAGAATATTTAAATGTTTTCTGATAAAAAACAGAGAAACCTACTAATTCAACCATTATCCCTAGGAGGCTAGACTAAATTTACAGAAAGCTATGATCCAATTCAATCCGGTTTATTATCCTGTCTATAACAAGGTAATGGTACTTCTGGAAGCACTAAAATGGGAACTGAATATTACTTAATTATTGGTTTTAGTTATTAAATAGTTTATGTAGTATATATTTAATCCTAGAGCATTTAAATTCCATTTCTGTATTTGGAGAATTGCCCTCTAGATGAGTCTTAGTGAGAAGCCAAGGCTACCTTCCACTAAAGCAAACGTGCCCAACATCGCTTTACAGGTCTCCCTTGTAGGCTCTGCCAGTCAGATGCACCCCATGCTCTTCCCTTTTCTCCCACTGGACCTGATTCAGGGGTTAATGCAAAGAAACGAAGGCTTTAAGGAACTAATTCTGGTTAGAGTGGCAGCAGCAGCAATCTTCCAAAGTCAGAAGCCAAACAAATACATTCTTTGGTTCTATTACAACCTGGATAAAAGTCTCTCTTAAGACCACTGAATCCCCTTTACTCTGAACCTATGCTCTCCAAACAATATATTTTATATTTTATATTCTATATATCTTAATATCATGAAGGGCATTAACAAGTGCTCTATCCACAGAAAAAGGAATAATCTAAACATAAATGAATATACCGGGTTTCTAATGTTTTTCATGAGTATATCATGAGTGTGGTACATGTGTCAGAACTCTACAGCCTGATCTGTGAAAAATGACAAATCAAGTGCCAGAACACCTCAAATAGGAACCAGATTCCGAACCCATGGCACGAGTAAAATATAATTACTTGTGATATTTTCTGTGACAGATCATTCATTTCATACACATAGACTTCAACACAAACTACTAAATAGCCGACAGTGCTCTACACAAGTCAGGAGGTGTCTAATGCTTTCAGTGGCACTGTGCACAAGTGACAATTTGCCCCCCTCCCATAAAATAAAGATGCCATACTTTCAAGGTCTGAAGAGAGAAAGAAATGAAGAATGTCTGAGAGGAGAGGAAGTTGATTTTCTAAGTTCAGAAGATTTACTTTTTTCCCCCAGGAGAGTTTGCAAAGCCAGTTTTTACATACATAAGTTTCTACCATATTAGACATTATTCCATTTAAAACACAAAACACTCAACATTTAGAACACTGGTAAATTTAATTTTAACCAGAAATCCCTTCTACCTGAATTACACAATTTCTCAACTAAGCCTCCACCAACATGCTGCCCAGTCACACTTAAAAATGGGAATAAGAATACAGATATTTGTTTTTCCTATTAAAAAGCAAATGTCAAATGTACATTTCATACCTTTATTAAAATTAGTTTCTAATTACTACTCCTGAGGTTTTGTTTCAGGTACAAAGTATGTTTAAATCAGAAAACTGGAATGATTATGTTGCAAAGAGAATTTCTCCAAAGGAATAAAACTTTTCTCGCTGATATTTCAATATAATCACATACCAAAAATATTAACCTAAGCATATTAATGCCCAATAGATATTAAGTCAAAGCACAATACTGGAACAGATTCGAAATATATCTGATCCAATTTTTTTTTTTTTTAAGATTTTATTTATTTATTTGACAGAGAGAGACAACGAGAGAGGGATCACAAGCAGGGGGAGTGGGAGAGGGAGCAGCTGGCCTCCCACGGAGCAGGGAGCCCGACGCGGGGCTCGATCCCAGGACCCTGGGATCATGACCTGAGCTGAAGGCAGACGCTTAGAGACTGAGCCACTCAGGCGCCCCAATATATCTGATCCAATTTTTTACCTACTCTCAATTTTTAATTAATAGACCCAGCATTCAAATCTTATGTGTTTGTACTCACTGTCCTTTCAAAAGTTGTATCAAAATTCAATACACAAACCACCCAAAACACCAACTTTGGTAGGGTCCGTTCTTTTTTTTAAGATTTTATTTATTTATTTATTTGACAGAGAGAGAGACAGCACAAGCAGGGGGAGAGGGAGAGGGAGAAGCAGGCCTCCCGTCGAGCAGGGAGCCTAATACGGGGCTCAATCCCAGGACCCTGGGATCATGACCTGAGCCGAAGGCAGACGCTTAACAACTGAGCCACCCAGGCACCCTAGTAGGGTCAGTTCTTAAAATCAACTAAGAACTTACTTTACAATTCTGTCTGCATCTGGAATAGTAACAATACAAATATTCTTTGGAATTCTTATCCACACATTACCAAAAATATTTCAGAAATTTGAAAGTTACCACACAAATGATTGTTCTTTCTTCATCACTTCTTCCCTAATGTATCTCAGAAAACTAATTTTAAAAATACCATTTATGGGGCGCCTGGGTGGCTCAATCAGTTAAGGGTCTGCCTTAGGCCCAAGTCATGATCGCAGGGGCCTGGGATCAAGCCCTGGGCTCCCTGCTCAGCAGGGAGCCTGCTTCTCCCTCTCACTCTACCACCCATCCAACCCCCCTGCTTGTGCTCTCTGGCTCTCTCTTTCTCTGTCAAATATATAAATAAAATCTTTTTAAAAATTAAAATACTATTTATATTCACAAAGACCTAAAATTGCTCACTTTCCATAATAACCCACACCCAAAAGTAAATTCCCAGTCCTAAAAATGGAGCTACTTTGAACAAGTCAATGGCATGGAAACTAGGTGGTGGGATGACTATAGGCCTTTTTGGATCCTGATTCAAACAAACTACCTATAAAATGGCATTTTTTAGATATCAGGGGAAATGTGGACTGGATAATCAGATATAAAATTTCTCTTACTTTGAGGAGTATGATAATAGTATTATTATGATTAGCTAATATTAGGTCCTTATATCTTTAAAGGAGACATATGTAAATTTAAGTTTAGAAGCAACATGACAATGCCAGAATTTAAAATACCAGACAAAAGAAGGAGCAATTATGTCAAAATGTTGATAACTTTAAATCAAGGGAGGAGTCATTATATTACCCTCTCTATTTTTATGTATGTCTATTATTTAACATAATAATGTTATTTATGTTTAAAATTTTTTATAGAAAGAAAGTGGGGGAAAAAAGAACAAAAGAATAAACCAACCAGTTACCTTTTCCCAGTCAACTCAACTTGGCCTTTTTTATTGAAGAAGAACTTGGAATCATTATATCCCCATCCATTCCATTTCATAACTTCTTGCCTAGTAATAATAAAAAAATATGTTAGACCTATGCTAAAATCTCGTAACTGAAGAGTATATCATTGATATTAACTTTTACAAGCATTTAAAAGACCTTATCCCATTAATATTACATTAGTTTAAATAATATATTAAAATGTCTACATATTAATCTTTTTAAATACAGAATCACTCTGATGAGCAGCACCTGCTTCACAAAGGGCAACAACTAAATTTAATGCATTCAAAGAAAAAAAAGGAACGAGAGAAAAATATAGAGTATGCATCAATTTGTATATGTTACTAGTTTACATTATAGGATGGCCTAAAAAATTTTGCAATTAAAATAAAACTTGAGTAAGATGCAAATTTTTGCATATATTAGAAAAATCACAATTATTTATCTGCTATGATGAAAAAGACCAATTTACAGAGTAAGTTCTCTAGTAATGACACTCCTAGTAGCAGACACTTAATAAAATAGATAAAAAATCTGAGAGCTGGGTTTACAAACATTCTAAATCCTCCAACTTCCATGTAACTACCAATTTCTATCTTGACCTACATATTAACATAATGACTACACCAGTTTTTAGTACTCCAAAACAATATGGTATTTTGAATTTCTAAAATGCTAGTATTTCATTGTCTTAGAAATCACTTTCATTAGAATCAGGGACTCAGTGGGATGCCTGGGTGGCTCAGTAGGTTAAACATTTGCCTTCAGCTCAGGTCATGATCCCAGGGTCCTGGGACTGAATCCCACATCGGGCTCCCTGCTCAGCGGGGGGCCTGCTTCTCCCTCTGACAGCGGCTCCCCCAGCTTGTGCTCTCTCTCTGTCTTGCTCTGACAAATAAGTAAATAAAATCTTAAAAAAAAAAAAGACTCTTTAATTTTGAATATTACATAAGAATAGATAGGTCTAGGCCTGTGCAGAACACAATAAGCAACCACACTGAAGTATTCTACCAACATTTATTACATGTTTTAGCATGGTCCCCTAGTATATCCGGGCAACAAATTTTATTGCAAATTCAATTATGCAATCTATGATGAAAATACTTGAGGAAAACTTCTTCTCTATACAGAAACTCATTTGCTGCATAAAAATTTCAAAATATATCACAAGAAAAAAATCTGTAAATATTTGTGGTGATGGATGTTAACTAGACTTATTGTGGTGATCTTTTCACAATATATACAAATCTTGAATCATTATATTGTACACCTAAAATTAATTACATGTCAAGTATATCTCAATTTTTAAAAATGTCAAAATAAACAAAGATGCACTCACTAGAAAGCATTCTAATTCTCCGTAATTCCCAAGGAAGAACAATATGTCAACTGACAAGCAAATTTTTTACTACAATCATAATTCTTCATCCAAATCAAAGACTTTTCAAACAAGTAGAACACTAACACAGCACAACTGAACCAAGTATAGGTTGTTAACTGGTCACTACCTATACATAAAACTGAGAAAAAGAAACTAGGCATGCTCTCTTTAAAACTAGTTTGCTATCAATAAAAACTCTAGTCCCTAAACAAAAACAAACTGTTCAAAAATATCTCAAGAGTATCAATCCAGAGATTGGATTTGTAAATGAGCCTGTTATGAACTATCACCCAATGTTTTCTTCTGATTTCACATTCCTACCTCATTGTAGAGGGAGATTCTGGAAGAGAGCTTTTGGAAAAATCTCTACAGAAAAACCTCATGGCTAATGTCACCACTGACTTCCCATTTTCTTAAGATTACATTTTCTAAAAACCAATTAACTTATCATCTGCTTCACTTTTTTCATAATTAATTCTCTTCACTTTTATGAAGTATAATTTACTTAATATTTTGTATTTCCATAATAATTTACATGAGGATGATATATACATTTTAATTAACATTTTACTTAATGTTTTATAATATGGCATAAATTATTTGTGAAATGCATTTTATTAGTGGATTTAAACATTTGTCATGAAGTCTGTACTCTATAAAACAAAGTTTGGTGTCACACAAAATAAATGCAAAAATACCAACATAGTCATTTTGCTTTGGTATTACAACCACTAGGCACTGGGAAATTATTTCAGTACAGATGTTGAATTTGGTATGTTTACATAGCTTAACAATGAGAATCATTTTCCTTAATATGTTTAGAATTTAAAAAAAAATTATTCCCATATGGCCTCAAAGTAAAAAGTGAAACCTGATTACATGTGTTCACTCTTAGCACTGCACAAGAAAAATAAATCAAGGGAAGCGGGAAATATCTGCTGCTGTGCACTCAAAAATGAAGAAATTTACATTCTGAAGAATCACTAGCCTTAAATTTTCAGTTGGGTAACAGTCTAAAGAATTCCCAAGTTTTCAACTATAGGCTAAAGGTACTTTTTCTCTCTTTTCATCTCAACTAGAAAATTCTGCCTATGATATTTAAACCATTCCTGTTTATATACCATTACCATATTTATACCAACTATGGAGCCTTCCCATAAGTTGAAATGTAGACATTTGTAATCCATTTGTGCCCTGCCAACAGTATTATGTTGCTGAAAATAGTATATATTTAAAATCTAGGTTACCCCAAAATCAATCTTCTGATATCTTCAAGTACCCCACATATTATATAAAAAGTAGGCAAATTTCCTAGGTTTCTAGTATTAAACTTTGTACTAAGGTATAACCCTCAAATTACTAATATATTTCCTGACACTTAAACACAACTATGTGATTAAACTTTCAATATAACTTCTTATACAGAAGAATATAATGAGTAACCTGAAGGGCATTATAGCATTAACATTTTAAAAGTTAATAATAAAACTTTACAGTCACAGAATTCTAAAGCTAAAAAGATCCTTAGAAATCACCCAGTTCAACTGCTCATTTTTCAGATGAAGAAACTTATGCCCAGAGAAGCACTCATGATTACACAGCTAAGCTAGTTGTGAGCATCAGAAAGTGAACCCCCAGTCTTGGGAGAGGTAATATCCAAAACCCACTAAGTCATGCCCTCAAGTAATCAAAATGATTTAAAAGAACCCTTCTTTCATCACAGCAATATTTTTCAAAGCACTATTCCATTTATTATTAAAGTCCTTCTTCTGCACTTGACATTTAAAAATCAAGGACTATGGTTGTGTCAGTAAGCCCAATGCCCTTACTTTCTTTATCTACAGTATAATGAATTCTGGCATTCAGAATAATTATCCCAAAGCATGGCAAGCACTAAAATGAAGAATGATCAAAGAATCATCAACATTCCATAAGATTCAAATAAAATGATTCAATTTTCTACTAACCCCAGAGATCAATTAACCAGACTGATCCCTCAGACTTTCCAATTCTTAGAGCTAACTACACCAAATTTAATGTCTTCAAAATACAAGACCCCTCCTCCTGCCAAGAAAAAAGAAAACTGGATTGATTTTACTACATGAAAAGTGAAAAAAATAAAACAAATGTTTTACACATTTACTTATCTAACCATAGTATCAAATGGTAAAGAAGCACTTTGTATTAGCTGGAGTAACAAAAGAAAACGGAGACATAACATAGCATCATGTATACACAAGGTGGCAGTATTCTCCCATGATATACATATTCAGTACTCTGCATTTTTCCCCGAGCTGTTGTTTGCACAATCTTTAACTGAAATATTTAGATCTAACATTATTATTATGAAACCCAGAGACCCTTTCTTAAAAATGGGAGATACTCACTTTTAAGTCTCTGCATATACATAGACTACTACTCCTCTAAAAATAATACTAAATTGCAAGCATCCTGATACGAATGCATAGTTTCTACCATTACTATTTCAATCATATTTTTTCATTAGGAAATATGGAAAAGGAAAATATGCTTTAACCTGATTTTATTTTGGCTTAGCAATAAAAAATTCAACTAAGTGATAACAAAAATTCTTTTCCAATATAATTCCAATAATCAAAATTCTAATAAAAGATACTTCACTTAGTTCAGATGAAAACCAAATTTTTACCTATCTTTTCCAGTTTAAACAATAAGAAAAAGATATTATGATCTCAGAGATTTTAGAAAATAAAAACTGAAGTACAAAACTTAAGCCTCAATGCTAGATTTTTTTTTTTTTAAGATTTATTTATTTGAGAGAGAGCAAGCTCAAGTGCACATGTGGGGGGAGGGGCAGAGGGCAGGGGGTTGAGAGAATCTCCAGCAGACTCCCCACCCAACATGGAGTCTACTGCAGGGCTTGATCTCACAACCCTGAGATCATGATGTGAGCCAAAACCAAGTTCAATGCTGGATTCTAACTAACCAGGCTCAGTATCAGATAAATTCAAATTAATCCCATATGTAATACAATATATATAAATAAAAAATCCTTATTATCAGGTTGTGTGCTTAATTACCTCAAGACCCAGAAAACCTAAAGGAAATCATGAAAGTGAAGTAAAAAAGTGTTGAGAAAGATACCAAGATTTTATCAATAAAACAAATATATCCCTAAAAAGATCTGCTACAAAAAAATTCCTATAATTGAAATAATAATCCTACTACCTTCTTTTATTAAAAAAAAAAATTAAAGCTGAGTTACCATGAGAAATATAAGGGGCTAATGAGGGGAGAAAACTATAGAATACTAATTCTAAACTTAATTTAAAATGTATACATTTTAAAATAAATTTAATATCATATCTAGTCTACAGGTCCTACAAAAATTTTTTTTTTTTAAGATTTTATTTATTCTGTCAGAGAGAGAGAGTGCAGGCGCGAGCACAAGCAGGTGGAGTGGCAGGCAGAGGGAGAAGCAGACTCCCCACTGAGCAAGGAGCCCAACATGGGACTCAATCCCAGGACTGTGGGATCATGACCCGAGCCGAACGCAGACGCTTAACCGACTGAGCCACCCAGGCGTCCCTACAAAATTACTTCTAAAAACTCAATAGAAAAACTATATGAAACTATTTACAATGCTTACTTCCTCAACCTAACAGTGCAACTAATTTCCTTTTGTTAACCTAAGCAGCTTAATTATAAGTACAATAATTTATGTATACTATAAGAGAAAGCCCCTTTACAAAAAAAGAATAGAAAAAATTTTTTTAAAAAAGATATGGAGGCAACTCGGTGGTTCAGTTGGTTAAGCTTCTGACTCTAGATCTCAGCTCAGGTCTTGATCTCAGGGTGAGTTCAAGCCCCACATTGGGCTCCACCCTAGGCTCCTCACTGGGCGTGGAGCCTACTTAAATAAAGAAACAAATAAAAGACATGGATAAATTATCATCACTTAACACTGCTACAAATATCAGGGTACCAAGACTGTTAAAACATTTGACTTAGAATAGATAGATGTCATCGGCCTTTGATGGCTTGATACCATCAAACATCTGAATCACAGAATACTTCCTCTTGCCCGGATATAAAACTTACCAAGAACTCTTCTAATTACACTTTATTTTCCCCCAAGAAAAAGTGGCCAATTGAAATGGCCAGGAGGTTTGATAATTGTGTTTTTTCGCCATGAATTAGTCCACTGACATTCTAATTAACTTTGGTCACTAATGAGAATAGTTTACACAAGTCAGACTACCTAAATATGATGGACTCCAGGGCCCTGACAAGATCAGGTTGCTGGACAGTTCAACAAGATAATATCCCTGCCCTCTAAACTGTGTACCTACCTTCTCCTTGCAAAACCTGTACAGGATCATGCAACACTTTAAACTTCAACATGAATTTCAATCTTCCCTCAAAATCCCCATTATAAGTTTTAAATCCCTAGTTGCCATAATAAAAATTTGGCCCTTCCATGTAATAAATTATTAATCAACTTTCTAATTTCTTCCAGAGTGACAGTGTAAAATGGATTAAATATAAGATTTATGACAGAGAAAGTTGTTAGCAAGAACATGGAGAAGAGGAATCCAAATGCATTACTGGTAAACTACTCCACAGAGCAATTATGTGCTAAGTTTTCATAGGTAATGCCATTTCTATGACCCAGCTATACAACTCCCCGGCATATATTCAGGAGGAATTCACACACAGTTCCATAAGGGACTATTCCCTGGAGCATTATTCGTCAGAGTAGCTAGAGGAATCACTAGAGGAATGGATAAGTGTTAAGCAAATTCGGTGAAATAATATGCAGCAACCAAAAGCAGTGAGGAAGACAGATATATATACAGAAACATGAAAAGATTTTTTAAACAGTGGCGAACATAAAAGGAGAAAACAGTAAGATCTGTAGCATAATACTATTTTTTTTGTTTTTAGTTCATGGCATTTGTCTATGAACAAATGTGAGGCCTCTCTTATTTTTTATTTTTATTTTCCTCCATCTCTGATTCCTAATCCTATCTGCCACCTTCCATGGACATTCATTAATGTTCTTGAACATATGTGCATGTGTTTAAAGTAAAATATGTTACTTTCTGGGTGTATTTTTAATTTGACTAAATAGTATTATGCCATTTTATTAGCGTTTTATTAATATTATGTTATTATGCAAATGCAATGAACTAAAAAATTATGATTACCACAACTCTGCACCTGAAGCAAATACGCTGCTCAGCCCTTGAATCTCAGTGCAGTTTCTCTCTGTTCCAAAAAAACAATTCTTTCTTTCACATATACATAGATATTCCATGATGGTTTGTTATAAAACCCACTGTTGGATTTCTTAGCAATCCCCACAAATTTTTTTTAAATAATAGAAATCCATTCATAATGAATCAGCTTCAAATAGTCAGCAAGTCAAATATATATTTAATTTCCTAGATTCAACTTTTTAGGTTACAAGAAACTGGCACTTCACTGAAGAAACTTTTTAAAACCTGAATTCAAGGGTCAAAAATTGTGTCCCCAAAGTCGAAATCCTATTATACTTGCTATGAATCAATGAATGAAAGGAAAAAGAATAGATAGCTATGGGGGAAAAAATCTTATAGACAGAGGCACAAAGAAACAGTGAAAGAAGGGGAGACTGGGGAAAATAAGGCAAGGCCAGCTTTACCCCTTGGCAGAATAATCTGGTACTAACTACTCCCTGCAGGCTCCTAGGATGTCTTCCCTTACCCCTCAAACTTTTCTTACACACACCAAATTCTACCAACTGGAAAGTCATTATTGTTTGAATAATCTCTTTGAAAATAGAAATATAGACCATTAGTCATTCATACGAGTAGCAGTATACATTCCAAATATTTTGTGCTAGGGCAGGCATGTTATATAAGCATGTACTCACACAAGCCTGGTATCTGCCATTCCAAAGGCCTGGAAAGACACAACTATCCTGTCCTTTACCTTCATATCTGGGTCTATGTAGTGAGGAAACAGTCCTAATCAGTATCTGGGAGTTGTCTTGGCAAAAGACAAAGAGAAAGGATATATCCTTCCCTTGACCATGTGAGCTCCCTAATCTATACTTTAAATTTCATGTTTTATTCCCTCCACTGTCCACTTGTAATCTAACGAATATGGCAATTTAGGCAGTGAATTCCAGACTTTGTCTACCACCAGCTGGGAAAATGCCAATTCACTTTAATTGCTCCCTCTCTGCTTGCTAGTAATTGAAGTAAGAAAAATAACGCAATCTTATTATACTGACCAATCTGTAAGTGACCAAAAACATTTCTGGTACAGTCTTACACTTCTGCAAACAACAAAGAAAATATGAATGTCTCCAAAAGTCCGTATGCCATTTTATAACAGAAACCAAGCCTTTGAGTTCCCTTTCTCAGGGTACAACCCAATAATTTTGACAAGACCCTAAAAAAGCCAAGACTAAACTCCATACCTGCTTGATATCCATAGTATTCTTGCTTGTAACAAGTGGCGTTTTTCTATTTACTAAAATAGTAAGCAGCAGCCCCTTCTACTTTAAAAGACAGGTAGCTGGAATTGTTACCTTTGCTTCTGGCAAACCCACAGAAAAAAAATGAACCCCACAAAGTTTGGAGGGAGAAAAAAAGAAATATTACAATCATGACCCAATCACAATCACAACAGAGGTTCCCATCCTGGGGTATAAAAATCACTGGGTACTCATTTTTTTTTTTTTTTAAGATTTTATTTATTTATTTGACAGAGAGAGAGACACAGTGAGAGAGGGAACACAAGCAGGGGGAGTGGGAGAGGGAGAAGCAGGCTTCCCGCGGAGCAGGGAGCCCGATGCGGGGCTCCATCCCAGGACTCTGGGATCATGACCTGAGCCGAAGGCAGACGCTTAACGACTGAGCCACCCAGGCGCCCCTTGGGTACTCATTTTAAAAGCAGAATTCTGGATGTCACTCTAGACCTAGCCAATAATTAGAATCTCTGAAAGTGGGGTCTCAGAATATAAACATTTTAACCAAACACTGCCAGAAAATTCTGATGCTAGCCATCCACAGACCATAATTGTGTAAGCACTGCCTTAAGGAATGAGGAAAAGTTGAGAGCAGAAGCCTCAACTGTTGAATAACCACAAAGGAATACAAAGCCTTAATGTAAATGGTTTATCAAGTTAACTCTTACCCAAACTCTATCAAAATCAGAAGGGAGTGTGACCAGTGGGGGAGAAGGGAACAACTTTAAATTCACTGCACTATAGGAGAGGACAGACCTGAGGAGAATTCTGCAACAAAACAAGAGGGCAGCAAGAGGGCAAAGTGAGGGCACTCACCATGTGAAAGACAGGGGAAAGGCAGTAACAGGAAATGGAGATTCGGTTATGTGACCGAGGAGGCAGACAGGTCTATACCCCAATTTTACAAAGGATTATCCTGTAAGGGGGAATGAAGGCTATACAGAGATAATACTTTCTGACCCAAATTTCAGGAAAGTCAACCTGTTTGTTAATGGAAATTTTCCTAGTTTATACATGTTAAAAGGGTTATAAAAATTAAGACAATGGTTTATCAAATAACTTGCCTTTAGCAATTTCAAATTTCAAAGTTCCAGTTTATGTGTTCACCAAGGCCACACACCAAGTAGAGGCAGTAGTGGGCCACAACTCCTAAGAGCCACAAAGAAGAGTTGCAAACGACAAGAAGCACAATGGTGACCACTGTGTGCATCATACTGACAATCAGCACACCATGCAGTACAAGAAATTGCTAATTCTCTTTACTCTTTGGGTTCTTCCTTTTCTTCCTAACACATAAGGTGGTATTCATTAGAAATCTGTTCTTGATATTAAAATGCCATGGTTGCCACTGCCTATGCTTTCATCTTCAAACATTATTTCAGCACCAGATTCTTCTTACTCTTTCTATACAGTATACTGCAATAGTAGTAATAGTGCATAATACTGTAAAGCTATGGGTTATATAATCATTACCTCATTTCTTTTTCATATTAATGTATGTGAGATTAATGATATAGATTTTACTGTTCCTATTTAAAACATAAGAAAGGGGGCACCTGGGTGGTTCAGTCAGTTAAGTGTCTGCCTTCGGCTCAGGTCATGATCCTGGGGTCCTGGGATCAAGCCCTGCATCGGGCTCCCTGCTCAGCAGGGGGTCTGCTTCTCCCTCTCCCTCTGCCCTTCCTCCCTGCTCATGCTCTTTCTCTTGCTTGCGCACTCTCTCAAGTAAATAAAATCTTCAAAAAATAAAACATACGAAAGGTTTAGAAAGAGTCAGTAGCTTCTCCAGAGTCACAAACAGTACATGACACAACCAGGATTTAAATCTTGGTCTTCTGGCTGCAACACTTCTTAATTACCAAACTATGATTTCAATGTACTCATTGACTCAAAAGCTCAGAGAATATAGCATTCATTTAGCTGAGAGGAGAAGGCTTCACTTCCAGTTGCTTTGGAAAATTCAATAATCAAGCAGAAGCAAAAAAGCACAAGGACTTTCCCATGCTAGTAAATAGCCCAAATTGGCTGAAGCATAGAGCATATGCAAGAAAGTCATGGAGAATAGCAGAACTTTGAATGCCAAATTAAGGGATTAAGCTTTATTACTTCAATAATTAATAGGGAGCAATAGGATCAAAACAGTATTTTCTATGTTTCACACTGCCACTAAAAGTAAAAATCTAACAGTATCTGCTTTAAAATTTTGCTACTCTCCAATGTGGATGAAATTCCAATTCTTTAGCATAGCATACAATGGCTTTTGCAATCTGGCTCCAAGCTACATTTTTACCTTCCTTAACAACTATTCTTCCAGCCACACTGAAAGTTATCACATGTCCTTATACACACCATGACCTTT
This sequence comes from Neomonachus schauinslandi, assembly GCF_002201575.2. Lineage (NCBI taxonomy): Eukaryota > Metazoa > Chordata > Mammalia > Carnivora > Phocidae > Neomonachus > Neomonachus schauinslandi. The sequence goes on along the minus strand of NC_058405.1, from coordinate 138,278,129 downwards.
TATGTCTGCCTGTTCTTGTACTTACATACATATATATATACATCCCTCGTCTGAAATGCCCTTCTCCCTCTAGAAAACTCCTTTGTATCCATCAAGAACCAGTCCAAAAGTTACTTTTCCTATAAAGCCTTTCCTATCTTCCTCAGGAAGAATTTATGGCTCCCTCTGTATTACACTGATTATAGCACTTACTATGTCGTATCTTCTACATATTTGTCTATATATCTCTACTGGGCTGTTAATAAATTTTGCAATGTTAGAATGTAGCACAGCACTAGCAGGTAACAATTACTCACGCTTTCTCTGAACAAAGATTGGTCTGGTAATGGAATGGAGAATCATTTGAAGGGGAAAAATAAAGGAAGATCCAGAGTAGATGTGAGACAACTGAGATTGCATCTAGGTTGGTGTCAATGGGAGAAAAACAAAAGTGTCTTGACAATCACAACTAATAGATAGAATCTATCTGATCTGTCAACAGCCTGGATAAGAGAGAGGAAATGGAGCTCAGCAAGGCCTTATAACCGAGACACTGGCCTTGAAAGGCATCTAAATAACAGGAGAAATAAATAGAAATAATGGAGTACTAGGATTGAAAGCTAAAATAACGACCTTACACATGCATACTAGGTTGGAGAATTCAGCAAGACAGTCAGACAGAAATGTACAATAATTAAAAATGTGAAAATGGAACCTGACAGTTAGAAATATTAACTTAAAGTTCCTCCTAATAGTGGTAAAAGCTAATACAGTCTGAGTATGGGTTATTAAGAAAGAAATGTTTAAAAAAAAAAGGACTAAAAAATTAATCTCAAGGAAATCCTTTAGGAAGCAGAAGGAAGAAAAGTCAGCAAAATCATGGCCAGAAGGGTAGGAAGAAAACCAAGACAGTGTAACGACATGGGAGCTAAGGAAAGAGATATTAGGTACCAGGTATTGGGAACTGGTCAAGAAAATGACTAAGAATTTTATAATTAGGTTACTGACGGCTTTTAAAAGGGCTGCTTCAAAAGAATGATATAGGCTGAAAACAATCTCAATAAATTATCTGAGTGTGCTTTTAAGAAACAGGAAAAATCTGCTCCCTACACCCACCCCTTCTGCTCACCCCTCCCTCCCAACCCACCAACCCCCTCTCAAGAGACTAACCACAAACAGAAGGGACACCACAAGCACAGAGAAGTGGAAAGATCACACCCACCCTAAACACTCCAGGCTTGGAGGCCCTTGGAAGACAAATCCCCATAACATTTGGCTTTGAAAACCAGTGGGGCTTAACTTAGGGAGTTTTTGCAATAAGCAGGACTTAACTCTAGGTACTTTAAAAAAAAAAAAAACCAGCCAGCATAGCTCTGGGAGACACCCAGAGAGAGATTAAAAAATAGTCCCCACCCTTAAAGGGCCAGCATAACAAATAATCTAGCAAGATACAGCATAGAAGCAGCAGTTTGAAAAGCGCCGGGATATACTGAAGGTTTATTCACCAATCTCAGAAGTGCACTGGAGAGATCCTTAGGAGACTTCTCCAACAACAAAAATGCTGGCGGGCACCATTTCTCTCCCCCTACCCAGCCTAGATAGCCTGACACTTGCAGGAACCAGCAAGAACACTCTCTACCTATCTTGTTAGTACCAGGCACCCTGTAAATGTTCTCCTTTGGATCCACCCCACCCAACCCGACCCACTCAGTAGGTGTGCCTCCAAAGCATCTCCTGCCCTGACTCTCCCTGCAAGCAACCCCAACAAGGACCAGTGCCACTTCAAAGTGACTCCTGCCCTAGCGAGAGGGCAATATAACCACACACCAGTGTGCCTGCAGTCCCAGCAGCGAACCTTATAGTTGGCAGTGCAGAGAACGTGCCCTTCTGATTAGTCCTAGACTAGGAGAAAGCATCTGGTCTGACAGCCCGCCCTGCCCACAAATGAAAGCCTTTCAGGCGACAGTGTGGGGAGAGCACCCTGCAGGTCAGTGTGAATACAGCCCCAGCAGACAGGCTGAGGGCAGGCACCTGGTCTGACTGCTGACACTACCCAACCACAACCAGTGGCCCCCACACTGGCCCCTTAACAATACAAGGACCAAACCCTGCCCAGTGTACCCACAACAGGCAAAGTGGGCCACTGCAGCCACTGGACTGAAGGCAAATGTGGCTCAGCCACAACAACAGGGCACACAGAACCCACATAGGAGATACCCCTGAAGCGCCTGGTTCTGACGAACAAGGACCATTGAGCTGCAGGGTACCACAGGATCTCTTCTTCATAAGGCCACTACTTTCTGGATCAATTGATGTAGCTGACTTTCCTAATACATAGAAACAAACACAGAGAATTAGACAAATGAGACAGGAGACTGTGTCCCACATGAAAGAACAGGACAAAGCCACAACAAAAAAGCTAAATGAAATTGAGATAAGTTAGGGGCGCCTCGGTGGCTCAATTAAGTGGCCGACTCTTGATCTCAGCACAGGTCTTGATGTCAGGATTGTGAGTTCAAGCCCCACATTGGGCTCCACGCCCCCCCCCAAAAAAAGAAAGAAAGAAATGGAGATAAGTTATATGCCTGATGAAGAATTCAAAGATGAAGAACTAAATAACTGAAATTAAAAATACACAAAGGGAGGGCGCCTGGGTGGCTCAGTCATTAAGCATCTGCCTTAGGCTCAGGTCATGATCCCAGGGTCCTGGGATCGAGCCCCACATCGGGTCCCTGCTCCGCGGGAAGCCTGCTTCTCCCTCTCCCACCCCCCGCTTGTGTTCCTGCTCTCACTATCTCTCTGTCAAATAAATAAAATCTTAAAAAAAAATACACAAAGGGAATCAACAGCAGATTAGATGAGGCAGAAGAACAGATCAGCAATCTGGAACACAGGGTGATGGAAAGCCACTAAGCAGAACAGCAAAAAGGAAGAAAAAGAGTAACAAAAACTGAGACTAGGTTAAGGGAACTCAGCCACATCATCAAATGTAGTAACATTTGCATTATAGGGATCTCAGGAGAGGAGAGAGAGAAGGGGGCAGAAAACTTATTTGAAGGAAAAATTCCCTAATCTGGGTTAGAAAACAGACGTCCAGATCCAGGAAGCACAGAGGGAGAGAGTGCACCCAAGCCTGGGCACGGGGGAGGGGCAGAGGAAGAGGGAGAGAGAGAATTCCTAGCTGTCTCCATGCTCAGCAGTCCGGAGCCCAACATGGGGCTCAATCCCACAACCCTAAGATCACGACCTGAGCCGAAATCAAGAGTCGGACACCTAACCAACTGTGTCACCCAGGCACCCCAAGAAAGGAATTCAAACATAACACTAAAGAAAGCCATCAAACCGCAAGGGAAGAGTAAAAGAAGAAAGGAACAGAGAAGAACTGCAAAAATGACCATAAGACAACTAACAAAATGGCAGTAAGTACATACCTATTAATAATTACTTTAAATGTAAATAAACTAAAGGCTCCAGTCAAAAGACATAGGGTGAATTATACGGGAATTTTTTTTCAAGTTTAAAAAAAAAAGACATAGGGTGAATTATACTGGAATTTTAAAAAAATTTTAAATTAAAAAAAAAGACACAGGGTGACTGAAAAAAAAAAACACAGGATTAAAAAAAAAAGCAAGACTCATCTTGCTACCTATAAGAGACTCACTTCAGAACTAAACACACATGCAGATTAAAAGTGAAGGGATGGAAAAAATATTCACCATGCAAATGGGAGCAAATGAAAGCTGAGGTAGCAATACTAATATCAGACAAAATAGACTTTAAAACAAAGACTGTGCCAAGAGACAAAGAACACTACATAACAATAAAGAAAAGAATCCATCAAGGGAATATAACAATTATAAATATCTATGTACCCAACATGGAAGCACCTAAATACATAAAGCAACTATTAACAGACACAAAGGAAGAAACTGACAGTAATAAGATAATAGTAGGGGACTTTAACACCCACTTACATCAATGGAGAGATCATCCAAACAGAAAATCAAGAAAATACTTTAAATAACACATTAGACCAGATGGACCTAACAGATATATTCAGAACATTCCATTCAAAAACAGAATATACATTCTTTTCAAGTGCACATGAAACATTCTCCAGAACACATCACGTTAGGCCACAAAACAAGTCTTGATAAATTTTAAAAGACTGAAATCATATCAATCATCTTTTCCAAGAAAAAATATGGAAAGAATACAAATACATGGAGGCTAAACCACGCTACTAAACAATGAATGGGTCAACCAAGAAATCAAAGAGGAAATCAAAAATACACAGAGACAATGAAAATGAAAACAAAACAGTCCAAAGTCTTTGGGATACAGCAAAAGCTGTTCTAAGAGGGAAGATTAGAGGGTTACAGGCCTACCTCAAGAAACAAGAAAAATCTCAAATAAATAAGCTAACCTTACACCTAAAGGAGGTAGAAAAAGAACAAAGCCCAAAGCAAATAGAAAAAAGGAAATAATAAAGATTAGAATAGAAATAAATGAAATCGATATTTTAAAAGCAATAGAATAGATCAAAGAAACCAGGATCTGGTTCTTTGAAAAGATAAACAAAATTGATAAATCTTCAGCCAGGCTCATTAAAAGAGAGAGAGAGAGAGCGCTCAAATAAAATCAGAACTGAAGAATAACAACCAACACCACAGAAATACAAAGGATTATAAGAGAATATTATAAAAAATTATATGCCAACAAATTGGATAACCCAGAAGATATGAATAAATTCCTAGAAACATACAATCTTCCAAACTGAATTAGAAAGAAATAGGCTCTCTTCCTCGGCGCTGCCTGCAGAGGCGGCAGCCATCTGTTACTGGGCATCATAGCTGTCCTCAGACCTCTGGTGAAGCCCAAGATTGTTAAAAAGAGGACCAAGAAGTTCATCTGGCACCAGTCAGACCGCTATGTCAAAATTAAGCGCAACTGGGGGCGCCTGGGTGGCTCAGTTGGTTAAGCGACTGCCTTCGGCTCAGGTCATGATCCTGGAGTCCCTGGATCGAGTCCCGCATCGGGCTCCCTGCTCGGCAGGGAGTCTGCTTCTCCCTCTGACCCTCCCCCGTCTCATGCTCTCTCTCTATCTCATTCTCTCTCTCAAATAAATAAAATCTTAAAAAAAAAAAAAAAATTAAGCGCAACTGGTGGAAACCCAGAGGCATTGACAATAGGGTGCACAGAAGATTCAAGGGCCAGATCTTGATGCCCAACATTGGTTATGGGAGCAACAAGAAAACAAAACACATGTTGCCCAGTGGCTTCCAGAAGTTCCTAGTCCACAACATTAAGGAGCTTGAAGTGCTGCTGATGTGCAACAAATCTTACTGTGCAGAGATTGCTCACAATGTCTCCTCCAAGAACCACAAAGCTATTGTGGAAAGAGCAGCCCAGCTGGCAATCAGAGTCACCAATCCCAATGCCAGGCTGCTCAGCGAAGAAAATGAATAGACAGCTTATTGTGCACATCATATTTGTGTTAATAAAACCATAAAACTACAAAAAAAAAGAAATAGAAATTTTGAAGAGAATGATTACTAGCAATGAAATTGAATGCATAATCAAAAAACTTGCAACAAACAAAATCCCAAAACCAGATGGCTTCACAGGTGAATTCTACCAAAAATTTAAATAAAACATAATACCTATTCTTCTCAAACTATTCAAAAAAAAAAAAAAATACAGAAAAAGAGGGGGGCCTGGGTGTCCCAGCTGGTTAAGCATCCAACTCTTGATTTAGTCAGGTCATGATCTCTGGGTCGTGAGATTGAGCCCCACGTTGGGCTCTGTGCTCAGCGGGGAGTCTGCTTGAGATTCTCTCTCTTGCCCCTCCCCCATTCACGTGCACTCTCTCTCTAAAATAAATAAATCTTAAAAAAAAAAAAAAAGGAAAAGGAAACCTTCCAAATTTATTTTCTAAGGCCAGCATTACCCTAAAACCAGAGAAAGACACTACCAAAAAAGAAAACAAGAGGCCAGTATCTCTGATGAACACAAATGCAAAAATACTCAACAAAATATTAGCAAATCAAATCCAACAATACATTTTAAAAATCATTCACCATGATCAAGTGAGATTTATTCCACGGATGCAAGGGTGGTCCAATATTTGCAAATCAATTAACATGATATATCACATTAACAAGAGAAAGGATAAAAATCGTATGATCATCTCAATAGATGTGGAAAAAGTAACTGACAAAATACAACACCCAGTCATGATAAACACTCTCAATAAACAAGATTTAGAGGGAATATACCTCAACATTATAAAGGCCATATATGAAAAACCCACAACTAACATCATCCTCAATGGTGAAAACCTGAGAGCTTTTCCTTTAAGATCAGGAACAATTAGTCCACTCTTACCACTTTTATTCAACATAGTACTGGAAATCCCAGCCAGAGCAATGACACAACAAAAAGAAATAAAAAGCATCTACACTGATAAGGAAGAAGTAAAACTTTCAGTATTTGTAGATGACATTTTACTATATATAGAAAACCCTCAAGATTCCACTAAAAAACTATTAGAACTAATAAATGAATTCAGTCAAGTCGCAGAATACAAAATTAATACACAGAAATCTGTTGCATTTCTTTTTTTTTTTAAGATTTTATTTATTTGAGAGAGAGTGTAAGCAGGGGGAGCAGCAGAGGGAGGGAGAAGCAGGCTCCCTGTTGAGCAGGGAGCCCGATGAGGGGCTCGATCCCAGGACCCCAGGATCATGACCTGAGCCAAAGGCAGAAGCTTAACCAACTGAGCCACCCAGGCACCCCTGCTGCATTTCTACACACTAATAATGAAGTAGCAAAAAAAGAAATTAGGAAAATAATCCCATTTACAATTACATCAAAAGGAATAAAATACCCAGGAATAAACATAACCAAATAAGCCCATTTACAATTACACCAAAAGGAATAAAATACCTAGAAATAAACTTAACCCTCCTAAAACCATAAAACACTGATGAAAAAAACTGAAGATGACGCAAACAAATGAAAAGATATTCCATGCTCACGGACTGGAAGATCCAATATTTTTTAAATGTCCAGTTACCCAAAGCAATCTACAGATTCAATGCAATCCCTATTAAAATACCAACATTTTTGGGCGCCTGGGTGGCTCAGTCGGTTGGGCGACTGCCTTCGGCTCAGGTCATGATCCCAGGGTCCTGGGATCGAGTCCCGCATCGGGCTCCCTGCTCTGCGGGAAGCCTGCTTCTCCTTCTCCCACTCCCCCTGCTTGTGTTCCCTCTCTCGCTGTGTCTCTCTCTGTCAAATAAATAAATAAAATCTTAAAAAAATAAAATAAAATAAAAAAAAATAAAAATAAAAAAATAAAATACCAACATTTTTCAAAGAACTAGAATAAATAATACTAAAATCTGTATGGAACCACAAAAGACTCCAAATAGCCAAAGCAATCCTGAGAAAGAAGAACAAAACTGGGGGTATAACAATCCCAGATTGCAAGATATACTACAAGCTGTAGTAATCAAAACACTATGGTACTGGCACAAAAACAGACACATAGATCAATAGAATAGAATAAAGATCCCAGAAATAAACCCACACATATATGGTTAATTAATCTATGACAAAGGAGCCAAGAATACACAATGGAGAAAAGACAGTCTCTTCAACCAATGGTGCAGAGAAAACCGAACAGCTACCTGCAAAAGAATGAATGTGGACCACTTTATTACACCACACACAAAAAATAAATGCAAAATAGATTAAAGACCGAAATGTCAGACCTGAAACCATAAAACTCCTAGAAGAAAACACAGGCAGTAATTTCGTTGACATTGGCTGTCGAATCATTTTTCTAGGTATATCTCTTTGAGGCAAAGGACACAAAAGCAAAATTAAACTATATTGGGACTACACCAAAGTAAAAAGCTTTTGCACAGCAAAGGAAACTATCAAGAAAACAAAAAGGCAACCTACTGAATGGAAAAAGATATTTGCAAATGATATATCCAACAAGGGATTAATATCCAAAATATATAAAGAACTTACACAACTCAACACCCCCCAAATAATCCAATTAAAAGATGGCCAGTGGACCTGAATAGACATTTTTCCAACGAAGACACAGAGATGGCCAACAGACACATGAAAAGTTGCTCCACATCACTAATCGTCAGGGAAATGCAAATCAAAACCACAATGAGATACCACCTTACACCTGTCAGAATGACTAAAATCAAAACCCAAGGAATAATAAGTGTTGACGAGGATGTAGAGGAAAAGGAACACTCGTACACTGCTGGTGGGAATGCAAACTGGTGCAGCACACACTTTGAAAAACAGTATAGCATTCCTCAAAAGATTAAAAATAGAATTTCGATATGATCCAGTAATTCCACTATTGGGTACTAACCCAAAGAAAACAAAAACACTAATTCTAAAAGATATATGCACCTTTGTTTACTGAAGTATTATTTACAAAAGTCAAGATATGAAAGTAACCCAAGTGTCCATCCATACATGAATGCATAAAAAAGGTGTGCGATATTATTACAATGGACTATTACTCAGCCATAAAAAGGAATGAGATCTTGCCATTTGCAGCAACACAGATGGACCTAGAAGGTATAAGGCTAAGTGAAATAAATCAGTCAAGAAAGACAAATACCGTATGATTTTGCTCATGTGTAGAATTTAAGAAACAAATGAACAAAGAAAAAAAGAGACCAAAAAAACAGACTCTTAAATACAAAGGACTAACTGGTGGATGCAGAGGGGAGGTGGGCAGAGGGATGGATGAAATAGATAATGGGGATTAAGAGTATACTTATCTTGATGCACACTGAGTAATATATAGAATTGGATCATTATATTGTATACCTAAAACTGTATGTTAATTATAATTTAATTTTTAAAAAATCATCATCAACTAGGAAAAAAAGATTGATAACCCAAGAGGAAAACAAAAGGATAACTCATGGAGCAAGATTCTGGGGAAGGAATCATCAAAAAAGATGAGCAGATGATCTGGCTGTGACATATTTCTAAGTAGGATAACCAGAGTTAAGTTCAGTTCATTTAGCTGCCTGGGCAGCTATTTTTGTACTAAGATCACCACACTCTTTTCTAGGCAATAGCTGATTAAAACAATGTAGACATGTGACCCAGCTATTGGAAACAAGATGATTCAATTACTTGCTGCTACTGGCTGAACATCCGGGAGGAGAGGGGTTACCATATTTTACCATTCGGACAGAAGAACCGAAAAAGCTATCTGCTTAGCGAAACATGTAGCAGATACTAGCAAGAAGTGATGCTAGCAAGAAACCTGATGGCTTTCTGGGTTTTAGTTCTGATTCCATCCTGAGGCCAAGCTCCATTCCTGCCCTTGGGTTCTTTGGTGCCCCTGTACTCTTACAATAAATTCCCCTTTTCTTTTTTCACTTAGCTCAAATTAATTAATACTTCTAAACAAAAGTTCTAATTAATACACATGCTATCAATAAGAATTCGTTCTTAAAAAAGGTTGCCACTTGGGCGCCTGGGTGGCTCAGTTGGTTAAGCGACTGCCTTCGGCTCAGGTCATGATCCTGGAGTCCCTGGATCGAGTCCCGCATCGGGCTCCCTGCTCGGCAGGGAGTCTGCTTCTCCCTCTGACCCTCCCCCCTCTCATGTGCTTGCTCTCTCTCATTCTCTCTCTCTCAAATAAATAAATAAATAAATCTTTAAAAAAAAAAAAAAAGGTTGCCACTTGTATGAAATCTGAAGACAGGCAGAGCAAACTAGAATGTACTTTCTGAAAATAATGGCAGATAGCAGGAAAGAACTTGGAAATAAAGCCAAAATCAAACTAGAGATCTAATAATTATGGTGTGAAGCTACAAATATTTTACAAAGACAAAGCAGACAAAATACTATTGAAATCAAGATCAATATAAAAGAACAAAAGTAGAACCTTCTACTTCAAAAAATAGATTTTTAAAATTTTATTTCAAAAAGGGATTACCACTATGTCAAAACACCAAGACATTCTCAGATAAAAATGTCCAATAATTGAAAATGTGAAAATGGAGATTGAAGAGTTAGAGATATTAACTTAAAAGTTCCCTCAATAGTAGTGAAAGCTAATACAGGAGATTTCACTTCAAAAATGAAGCTACTAATTTTCTTTTTTTTTTCAAGATTTTATTTATTTATTTGAGAGAGAGAGAGAGTGAGAGAGCACAAGTGGGGGAGGGGAGAGGGAGAAGCAGGCTCCCCGCTGAGCAAGGAGCCTGATGCAGGGCTCGATCCCAGGGCCCTGTAATCATGACCTGAGCCAAAGGCAGAGACGCTCAACCGACTGAGCCACCCAGGTGCCCCAAAGCTACTAATTTTCTTTAAAATTCATCAAAAATAAGATAGACTAATACTGAATGGAGAAAAGGATGAATTAATGGACAGATATGTGATAAGGAAACATAGTATAATGTTATAGGTAGAATCTAAGTGGTTGGTATAAAAGTGTTTATTATAAAATTGAATTTTGCAATATGTTTAAATTTTTTCAAAATAATACGTTGGGAAAAAAAGAAAACTACTGACATTACAATTCTTAAGGTGCATCACAAGATGCAGAAAGATTTGACCAAACAGTATGAGCCATCTGAATAAGCATGTAGTGTACAATATTTACTGATAACAATAAGTGTTTAAACTGGCACATCCGGGGTGCCTGGGTGCCTCAGTCCTTAAGCATCTGCCTTCGGCTCAGGTCATGATCCCAGGGTCCTGGGATCGAGCCCTACATCGGGCTCCCTACTCAGCGGAGAGCCTGCTTCTTCCTCTCCCTCTCCTGCTCCCCCTGCAGTGCGAGTTTCTCGCACTCTAACAAATTCATAAAATCTTTTTAAAAAATTAAAAAATTAAAAAAATAAATAAACTGGAACATCTTGGCCAGTTGCCTCAGCTCTCTCTCCTTATCACCTCCAAGGCCCAGGCAAAGTTAAGCAATATTTCCTAGGCTCTCTGTGGTCATGTTTTGGTTTCCCCTTAGCAACTCAGGCCAAAACATTGCATTTCCTTTTATGTGAATTTCTGGAAAGCTGCTTTCTTAAATTATAAGATACAAATCTGCTCAAACATGATAGGAGTCTTTCTCCTAGGATTCCAATAATTTCCAATTCTTTATTCTTGGTCAAAATTAAATCCAAACAAGCAACTGTGCTTTATTTCTGCCTCTGCCCACTGAGATGAATGAATAATGTATTCCAACATTCTTTAACCCATTAAAGACCTTTTTAAAAATATGCCTTAAGGAAGGGCGCCTGGGTGGCTCAGTTGGTTAAGCGACTGCCTTCGGCTCAGGTCATGATCCTGGAGTCCCAGGATCGAGTCCCGCATCGGGCTCCCTCCTCGGCGGGGAGCCTGCTTCTCCCTCTGACCCTCCCCCCTCTCATGTGCTCTCTGTCTCTCTCATTCTCTCTGTCTCAAATAAATAAATAGAATCTTAAAAAAAATAAAATAAATATGCCTTAAGGAAATTTTTAGGGATTTAATTGTAAAAAGTTTATCACAGTGTTCTTTATAATAGGGAAAGATTAGAAACAATTAAAAGTGATACTATATGGCTGAACTTATAGTACTTACATATACTGCAGTACTTGATGAGTCACTGAAGATGAGGTTGCCCATTATTTCTTGACATAGAAAGTTATACACAAGATAGTGAGTGAAAAATGGTGATTTCAAGACATTATTACAACATGACTTTACACACATATGCTATATCTAAAAGATGCCGAGATGCTATAGTGTTTATCTCTTATTTTCAACGTTAGTCTTCATTTTGATTATTTTTTTTTCTTCAAACAAAATGTTACACATTTCAGCATAAATTAGGTACCCTCTGATTTTTTTAAATTGTAAATTAACTGCCAGATATTCTGCTCTCAGAATAAGACTTCTAAAAGCTATCCAGGTAGCTGAAGGCCCCCAACATTACTAGAGCCAATTGCCATACTAGTTCTTTATTATATTGTCCACTTTCTCTTACTCTAATTCTTCTGATTCTATTCTCATTCAAATGCTCTCATCAAAGTTTTTATCCTCAGATTTAAGAATTTTCACATAGCATCTTAACATAGAAGAGCACTCCTCCACCCTTCTAATCGATGTTTCCTTGAAATGAAGATGCCCTTCCATTGCTGTACCAGTCATCATTCCTCCCCCTTCTTGCCTCTATTCTAGCACTTAGCACCCTGCAGTAATAGAACTATGGACTCTGAGAAACAAACTGAGGGTTCTAGAGGGGAGGGGGGTGGGGGGGTAGGTTAGCCAGGTGATGGGTATTAAAGAGGGCACGTATTGAATGGAGCACTGGGTGTTATACGCAAACAATGAATCATGGAACACTACATCAAAAACTAATGATGTAATGTATGGTGATTAACATAACATCATAAAATAAAATTTAAAAAAAAAAAGACAAATCAGTCTTCCTTAGTAGACCTACAAGTCCCATAAGGCAAAACTAAGTGCTAATCTTCCCCAGTGCTTAGCACGTAGAAAACAAGGAATCGATTGCCAACAAACTTGAGTAGATGGAAGTTTCAAACAGGTGAGAAGATGCCATGAGGTATCTAGCTGATTTAAATGAATTAAAAGTCTCCAGGCCTAGATATTATATCGCATGATACTTAACAATGATTTTAGAGTTACTATTTATAATATGGGAAATCATGGGGAAGAGATAACAGACAATAGCCCAGTATCACCTCCCTCAATTCTCAAAAATAAAAAGATCCCCAAAACGCAGAGACCCTGAAGCCTGGTGTCAAGCAAGCAAAGATCTTCCAGAGAGTGGCACAAGGAAAGCTGTGGAAGCTAGAAAATGTAGCATGAATAAGAGACCTTGACTAAAACAGAAGAGACAGGTAAATTAGAAGCTAAGGTCTCAAAGGTACACACTTTAAACAGTGTGAGGGTGGGAGGATTATGAATTGATTCCAGCAACACTTGTTACTCTCCTATCACAACACACATGTACCTCTCTTAGGGTATGTGCACATACTATCCCTGTGTCCGGAATGCTCATTCAATTAGATATCCATATAGCTTAACACTCTCATCTCCTTCAAATATTTGCTTAAATGTCATGTTCTCCAGTGATATCCTATTTAAAATGTGAACCCTAACCCCTTACTCTGTTCTTTTCTTTTTTCCATAGCGCTTATCACCTTCTAACACACTTAATAATTGATTTATTTACTGTTATTATCTATTCCACCTATTAGAATGTAAGTCCCATGAAATAGATCTTTGTCCATTTGTTCACTGATACAGCCCAAGCACCTAGAACACAAATGACCAATAAAAACTTGTTTAATGCACAAAATGGATGTAAGAAAGATTGTGAAGAAAAAAATGACTAGGACTGGTGATATCAGCACAGTATTAAGGAAAAAGCTCTAGACTTGAGATAAAAGATCTGGATTCAAATCTAAGCCCTACCACTTACTATAGCAAATGACTGTTTTCTGGCAAACACCTATGAACTTCAGTTACTAATCTGTAAAATGGGTGGTTGTGAAGGTCATAGGAGATAAACATGTTTAAGAGTAGCAGCATAACTACAGAATTAGTTATTTGAATAAATTAACTCAAAAGAGAGTTCAGGGATGCCTGGGTGGCTCAGTTGGGTAAGTGTCTGCCTTCCGCTCAGGTCATGATTCCAGGGTCCTGGGATGGAGTCCCATGTCAGGCTCCTTGCTCAGCGGGGAGTCTGCTTCTCCCTCTGCCTGCGGCTCCCCCTGCTTGTGCGCTCGCTCTTTCTCTCTGACAAAATAAATAAATAAAATCTTAAAAAAAAAAAAAAGAGGGGCACCTGGGTGGCTCAGCCAGTTAAGCGGCTGCCTTCGGCTCAGGTCATGATCCCAGGGTCCTGGGATTGAGCCCCACATCAGGCTCCCTGCTTGGCGGAGAACCTGCTTCTCCCTCTCCCTCTGTCTGCCGCTCTGCCTACTTATGCTCTCTCAATCTGTTAAATAAATAAAAATCTTTAAAAAAAAAAAAAGAGAGAATCAATCAATCATAAAATAAAAAAAAATGAAAAGAAAACCCAGAAAGGTAACTTCATTTGGAAACAAGAAAGGACAGATAATGAGTCAGATTTCAATTTACAGCTGTGCTGTCCAACATTAGGTAAAACTAGCCACATATGCCTATTTAAATTTAAATTAATTAAAATTAAATAAAATTTAAAATTCAGCTCCTTGGTCACAATGGCCATATTTCAAGTGCTTAAGGCCACATGTGGTTAGTGGCTACCATATAGGACAGCAGATTACAGAACATTTCCAGCATCACAGAAAGCTCTAGTGCACAGTGCCGATTATAAACTTTGATAGCAGAATAGAATTCAAGTGAATGTTATTTTAATATCCCTAATGCTGGATTCCTGGACAGTTCAGGCTGAAGAAATGCAAAATCCAACCACATAAACAATCTGAGTGGGAACTGCAAACTGTGAATATAACAAATGAAATAATTCATATTATTTCACTGCAAGGTCCTAGAATACATGAACACGCCCCAGTTGATAATATGAGGTCACTGATAAGGCAACTATAAATAGAATTTGGAGAGGCCCAGTGAAGTTGCCAACAAGAATTTGGTCAGCATCCCAGCTCAAATCTCTGGTTAGTAACTTCAGATATGCCTGCAGGACAAATACTACATGCAATACAGTAGTGAGTGATTAGATACCTACAGCTCCAAATCTCAACCAGGCAGCAAAACTCCCTTGTCAAAAGTAACTGCAGCTACCTAGAATGGTAATAGCCTTCCTTAATGAGTAAGCCTATTTCAACTATAAAAAGATCTAGAATTAAATATACAAATGCTTGAGAAGGGAATCAAAGTCAGATGTTAATGTTTTTGGTTCAAGAAAGCTATGCAGAAATTGATCTTTTATATACTTACAAAATTGAAGAGGATCTCATAAGAATGGCTTGTAACAAATTTAAAATGTGTAACTGAGTTATAGAGTTAGACTTGTGATTTTAAGCTGATCTTACAAGTTTATAAATAACATTTGAACCTTGCAAAGACTTTAAGGTCAGCGTTTAAAAAGTCAGTTTAATGTTTACATGAATGATTTAGTATCTAGGAGCATTTTATTACCTCAAACAAATGATATACTTAAGAAAATTGAACATATTATATACTAAATACTATTTTAATTATTTTAGCCTATTTCTATGCAGCAATATCTATAAAAACACTAGATATGTACTTCATATTAAAATCAATAAATAACTATTCAAACCTAAAATTAGCAACCACCTAAATGTTCATCCTTAACAAAATGGATAAACTGAATGGGGTGCCTAGGTGGCTCAGACGGTTAAGGGTCTGCCTTTGGCTCAGGTCATGATCCCAGAGTCCTGGGATAGAGCCCTAAGTTGGGCTTCCTGCTCAGCGGGGAGTCTGCTTCTCCCTCTCCCTCTGCTCCACCTCCTGCTCATGCTCTCTATCAAATAAATAAATAAAATCTTAAAAAAAACACATAACGTATAAATTACAGTATATATCCATCCAGTGGAATACTATTCAGCAGTAAGAAACAAAATACAACTAGAGAGAACAACATGGATGAAGATTACAAACTAATGATGAGGGAAAGAAGCCACACACGAAAGAATATGTACTGCATGGGGGCGCCTGGGTGCCTCAGTCGTTAAGTGTCTGCCTTCGGCTCAGGTCATGATCCCAAGGTCCTGGGATCGAGCCCCGCATCGGGATCCTGCTCCGCGGGAAGCCTGCTTCTCCCTCACCCACTCCCCCTGCTTGTGTCCCCTCTCTTGCTCTCTCTCTCTCAAATAAATAAATAAAATATTTTTAAAAAAAAGAATATGTACTGCATGATTCCATGTATATAAAGTTCAAAACAAGCAAATCCAAACTATAGTGGGAGTTGAAGAGGAACATGAAGAAGGATGTAGGGACTGGTAATGCTGTTTCTTAATCTAAATACTGATAAGATGGATGTGTTCACTTTGTGAAAAGTAATTAAGCTGTAAACTTATGATTTGTGCATTTACTTTTATAATAAATTATGTAATAATTCAATAAAGTTTAACAAAAAAAAAATAAGTATATATACAAACATTTATAACTACCCAAGTAAGATTGTAAGCCACGTACCACCCCAAATTATCCCAGGACCATCAGTACTATGTGTACTATTCTTTGGAAACATTAACATATCAAAGAAAGAAAAGGGGAAAGGAAGGACATGTCCCGGGAACAGCAATAATACTGGTATATAGCTAGAGTACATAGTAGGTATCAAGGAAGTAAGAGGCCTAGAAAGGCCCATTTGCTTCCCTGGAAGACCTTAACTGCCCTGACCAAGGAAACTGTGGAATGTATTCAGTAGGCAATGAGGATGACACATGCAAATGATGCAGGTGGAAGACTACCTACCATAAAGCTTTCAACCCTTTCCCTTAATTTACCCAAAAATATATCAGCAATACCTCTATTCTCTGGCATCTAATTTCCAATCTGGAGGGAATTCAGAAGAGTAACCTCCCTGGTCATATCTCCCCAATGGTCACACAGTCATCCCTTCTCATGGGAGGAGTGATTTACCTGGTTAGTAATTTCTGAGAAGAGGCACCAGGCTTCTGGAGTCAGCCTTTTCTCTCCTTAGAATCTATCAGCTACAAAGTGGTTATACTCCAGTCTCTCTCAGGGCCATGTACAAGGCTTACTGGAGCTGGCTCTGCCCTTGCAGGGGAGGCCTTCTGTGGTTCAGCATTACCTGTGACTGTCTATCCAATTCAGGCAGTCCAAATCTAAGCCATATTCTCCAACCAGCTTTATTTGTAATAAAGCTGACATTTTTATCTCCACCTGTCTATATTCTATGTATTCTCAATTGATTCTGAACTCAGATGTGGGACAGTAATAAAATTAAATATTACTCCTAAAGCCTAACAAATAAAGAGAATACTAATGGGGGGGAGGGCGATTACTACTTCATGTCAAAAAAGTAAACTCTACTCAGGATACTTTGATTTGGTTTGGAGTTGAAATTAACATACTAATCTGCTGAGCAACAGAAACTCTCTTCTCAATAAATAAGAAAATAAAACTGAAAGGAGTAATACTTGCTTAGCATTTGCTTTTAAAGTGTTCCATAAAGTATATCATCTGACTACAACAGCACTCCATTCCTCTGCAGCCTAAAAATAGATCACTTAATTTATTCCTAGATATTTTTTATTAAGTGACTGGGAGTAGGTGGCTTTATAGTAAGTAAATTCCTGACATAAAGAAGTTTACTTGCAGAAAATGTGGTCCATCCCAAAATGATACTTGCAATCTAAGAGACGTATGCTTCTGTTTTATTCTCAACATTGTTTTCTTGCACAAACAAAACAGCAAAATTCACTCACATAAGGAAATAGGTTGATCTATTTTTTAAAACCATGCATTACATTTTCTAAAATTATGAATTTCAGTTTGATAGGATCATATATTTTGTAAGTTATTCAGTAAGTACAATATAAACTAATGTCTTAACTATATGACACTGTATTTGATCATGATCTCTTTAATCACAAATGGTTGAAACTTGGCATGACAAAGATGCCCTCCTAAGAAACATTTACACGAGGTTAACTCAGCTTTTTCCTTCTGGAAAACATCTACCAAGGCTTCTGGGAGATGTTAAATAATACATGATTTTGTAAAGAATGGTGTGTATAAATGGCAGTATAAGTAAATTAAGCAATCAGTAGCGGTCTTAATCAGATCTTCCTTTGATCTGACCAGTCGAGTTTATAACCTCTGTAAAAACTGCCACAGAACAGTTCTGACGAACCCAAACCACAACTGGGAAAGCCGTTAACAGTGCGGAGGGACGGATGCCACAAGGGATTTTTTTCTTCTCTTTTTCTAACATTACAATAGCTTTTTTTAAACTGAAAAAAATTCAAAACCAAGGCATATAAATGTCACATACTTAACTGGCATTTACTATGATTTTTAGGAATCTAAAACTGCGTCCAGTGGCAAGATTAAAAAAAGAAACTGTTCGTGCAACTTAAAGAAAAAAAGAGGGTCCAAAAGTAAACCATCACTCTTAAAACTCTGCTCAACAACTTCAAATAATGAGAATATATGTTCCTGGATAGAAGTAACTAGAACCAACTCATAGGGGACCAACGTGCTAAGTGCAACAGGTTGTGATCGGCCAGCCCTTTTAAATATCCACATTCCTCAGGACTCTTACCATCGCTTTTCTATTATCATTGTCTCCAAACTCCCATGGCATATAGTCACGTAATTTTATGTACTACCTAATGCACTACTTCCCAAAACTCAAATCCATCTTTTCTTCTCTATTCTCACTGCCATCATCTTGATATAATCCTTCATTATTTCTCACCTGTTCTGCTACAACAGCTCCCTAACTGGTCTCCCTATGTGCATCCTCATCCTTCTCCAGCCCATTCTTAACACTGTAGCTGGATGCAAACCAAAACCCAATCTGATCAAGTCTCTTCCCAGCTTAATTGCCTCAAGGGTTTGCCATTACCTAACCTTCCTGGCTACTTCATTTTTCTTTATTACATTTATCACCATCTGACATACTATATTACTTGTTTGCTATCCCTGCCCCAACTAGATATGTAAGTCGCTAAGGGCAGAGTTTTTGTCCACCGCTATATGTTGCATAGTAAGCACTGAAATAGTCACACATGAATGAGTGAATGAGTAAATGAATGAATTAATGGACTGATGACCTGCCAGGACCCTCCTCTTTTTACTTCACTCCCACCTCTACCAATACTGAATTGTTTAATTACCTAAATACAATATGCACTTTCATGCCCCCTTGCTTTGCTATATGCTATTACCTTTGCCTAGAACTGTCTTCACCATCCAATCTGCCACACCATCATCCATATTTTAAAACTGTCTCCAGAAAGCTTCCCCTGAACCCAAGGATAATCACTCTTTTTTTCCTTTGTGCTACATCTGTACCTTTGTTATAGCAGCTCTACTCAAACTGTACTGGAATGTGTATCTCCCTTACTATTGTGAATTCTTTGAGGCCAAGGATAATTATTCATCTCTCTGCCTTCAGTGCCTAGGACAATACTTGTCATAAAGCAACTATTCTATAAACATTAGATAAATTAACACACGAGTGACTATCCTGTAAGGGAAATGAAAACATGAAGTTTCAAGAAGTCACTCCTTCAACTCCATGATGATAACCAGCCCTGAAATAGAAGAATTACAACCAATGACATCATCCAAGGTAATCAGAGAAAAGGAGTTGTACAAATCACACATCACCAAATGATTCCAAAATAAGAGACATACAGTCACACTCACACTTTTATTAGATTTACGCGCTGGCTCCTTGCTCCATCATTTGTCTTCCCTTAAGATTCAACTCTGCTGCTGGCAAACTGAGGCCCAGCTAAGCAGGAGGAAGTTGAAGGGAGACCCTGGTTCCCCATTAACAATATACTAAGTAGAATCACTCTCCGAGGGAGATCACTCTTCCATCTAACAAAAGTTTTTATGTTCCCTCATATTTTGATTCAAACTTCAAAACTGTTATACAAGACTAGATTCTACCACTAGCCACACCTAACTCTGAACCAAAGACCAGAGCTTTCTACCCATAATCTACACCAACAACAGGTTACAGTTGTGCCTTCTGTCTCTGGAGTAACCACACAAACTAGTCACCTTTAGCCATGGGAAGCCTCATTCGTCACCCCAGTGTGCCTTATAAACATGACTATTTTTCTCTGACTGCTGCAGACCAAAGCCCCTAAATCCAACTACAAGGAACACCTGACCAAAAAAAAACGAACACCTGACCTACCTACTTAGTTCTAAGAACATGAACACGCATAAAAATGTACAATACTCGGGGCGCCTGGGTGGCTCAGTTGGTTAAGCAACTGCCTTCGGCTCAGCTCATGATCCTAGAGTCCGGGGATCGAGTTCCGCATCAGGCTCCCTGCTCGGCGGGGAGTCTGCTTCTCCCTCTGACCCTCCTCCCTCTCATGCTCTCTGTCTCTCATTCTCTCTCTCTCAAATAAATAAAATCTTTAAAAAAAAAA